>NW_015627225.1:1019245-1031745 GCF_001515625.1 Sinocyclocheilus rhinocerous
CAAAAATACATTGTATGGGTCAAAATTATAGATTTTTCTTTAATGCCAAAAATCATTAGAATATTAAGATGATGTTCCATGAATATATTTTGTTAATTTCCTACCGTAAATATATCAAATCTTAATTTTTGATTAGTAATATGCATTGCTAAGGACTTAATTTGGACAATCATAATTTGACAAATTTCTCAATATTTAGATTTTTTTTGCACCCTCAGATTCCAGATTTTCAAATAGTTGTATCTCGGCCAAATATTGTCCTATCCTAACAAACCACACATCAATAGAAAGCTTATTCAGCTTTCAGATGATGTATAAATCTCAATTTCAAAAAATTGTACCTTATGACTGGTTTTGTCAACCCAGGCTCATTCGAAATATGTGCCTCTAAATACATTTCTGCAACACCGTTATTGCGTACCTTACTGCACGTTTCGCGACAGTTTCAAAGTGAAACGTCCAGTGAGTGACGCTAAAACGTGGGTTTAATACGTGACCCTGGCACGCTTTTGTTACGTTGATATGGGCACGTATTGCTGTGTTTATATTACGTTGCTTCAGGTACGTATTGCGGTGGTTCATAATTCAAATATCCGAGGAGTGTCGCTAAAAGTTAATGCTCTATCGTGTTGGAAATATCCCCTACACCAAACCCAACCCTAAATCTACCCGATAGTGTTAACAAATGCAAAAGTGATATAAAAACCCATTCGTTGATGCAGCCGTGCTATTTTAACTTCCTTATGCGGATTTGAGCTGTTTTGTTCGAACCATAGTTTCACGGGGTTCGTACTGGAGCTCTTCATCACTTAAGTTCAAGCCCCTATCGCGTGAGCTACTGAGTTAGAAAACTCATGTATATGAAGCTGGATATGTGACGACACGTTCAAAAGTATCAGTTTTCAAATCTTGCAGCATGTTAAAATGGTTTTGAATTCATAACATAGTGTTCCTCAAGTAATTATGCAAAAATTAGGCTTTATTAATTGAAACTGTAGACCTGTAAATCATACTTTGTGTGAAAAGGAATAAAAGTTGTCGGAGTTTTATTGCCTCTAGTGTTCATTTCAACTGGAAACTGCAGCGATTTGTACGTCTTTTGAGTTTTGCAGAAATGTAGGTAGAGGCACGTATTTCCAATGAGCCTATGTTGGGTTTTGTGGTCCAGGGTCATATTTTGTATAATTTCTTCAGTAAATAATAATTTTAAAAGTAATAATACATTTAAAATAATAATGTATGCAGTAATAAAATAATAATAAAAAAATAATAATATATGCAGTCAATTATTACCTTTAAACTAATTTAATTTAATTAACTCTGGGTTTAAAGGTTTAATACTACTACTACTACTACTACTAATAATAATAATAATAATACAATGATGATGATTAATATTATTATTATGCAAAATCCTTGGCTGGATTTACATGTGGGTCAGATGTTTTTTTTTTCCTGTCTATGTGGGCGGCTCTTGTCCAGAATAAGTTGCAGTGTGGAGTAGACTTTATGTCACAGAAAATATCTGGCTATGCAAGGCTAGTCTAACGTTTCTCATGATTTAGACTTGTGTATTATATGCGACAAGCCCAGCTGTCGTAGACCTCTTGCTGTGTTCATGACCGATCCATCCTTACCTGAATCAATACATCAAGAGGTTTCTGCTTCGGTTCCAGCTCTAGCTGCTGCAGGATATTACATAATTGTGTATGCAACGGCGTGGGTCTCCTAAAAAATGGAAAATCCACTAGAGCCCGGGATTAATTTACTACCTACAATGCGCCTAAAATGCTACAGTAATCCCATATCATACAAATCCGCTTTTAGCCGCGAAGAGCTTTGAACGTGATGCATTAGTGCATTAGCTTTGATCGTTTTTATGGAATAAAATCAATTGGAACAAATTTTTTGTCAGTTTTGTGTTTGTAGTCCCTTCTTAAGCAGAAACACAGATCCAGGATTGGGTTTCATTCTGTTTTAGCCTACATTGTCACTCTCCCGCCCCACCGCCCATCCCCTGATGCAAGGGGTCGCCAGGTAGGCCAGCGTAATGATGTGTTTTGAGTGTGTGGGGGCTGAACACCATTGAGCGTGCATGGCTTACCCACGCAATCTACACTTCCTGCGAAACAACAGTTTCACGCCACCGAGCTGGCCCTCGCTGCACTGATCTTCCTGTAGTCGGAGGAAAATATTCCGAAATCATTTTACACCCAATATATGTCATTACAGAATCCAATTAAAATGGAGAGGTGCTTTGCCAAAACCACACTGAACCTCATCTACAGACTTCACAATTCATTCAGTGGAGAATCAAAATTGGAAAAAAAGTTGACACCATAGTGAGTCTATGAAGGGGCAGAAAATCCAATCTGTTGGTTTGCAATCATTTTATTCAGTCCGACCCAATAAGTCTGTGTTGAACCTCAACAGCATCCCCACAGTAATCATCTCCAGCATTAGTTTGGAAATAGAGTTGGTCCTCCCACAGATGCTGGTATTTTCCAATATGGATACCATTATATGCAGCAACCTCTGTAGCTTTGTTTTTGTGCAGGTAATCGATGCCATTCAAAAATGAAAACCTCACTTGGGCTGTATATTTCTTTTTCTCCTTAGTCTGGTGGAGATTGTTTTTCCTTTTGGTTTTCTGCTGTAGACTGGTCCTCCAGCAGAAATGGAGAAAGTTGCTGAGCTCTCTATATGTTACTTTATAGGTGCACTCAGTCAGTTGTCTTGGGTTTATACTGATATAATCTGAATGTGTATTTTCATCATAGAAATACTCTGTTTGCAGTCAGCCATGATTCATTGACTTCATCAGTTGAATGTACAGAGATTAGAGTAAGTAGTATTGGTCTGGTCATATGATCTCAGTATGTTGGCTCCCTTGAGGCAGTTCCAGAACCTCATCTACAGACTTCACAATTCATTCAGTGGAGAATCAAAATTGGAAAAAAAGTTGACACCATAGTGAGTCTATGAAGGGGCAGAAAATCCAATCTGTTGGTTTGCAATCATTTTATTCAGTCCGACCCAATAAGTCTGTGTTGAACCTCAACAGCATCCCCACAGTAATCATCTCCAGCATTAGTTTGGAAATAGAGTTGGTCCTCCCACAGATGCTGGTATTTTCCAATATGGATACCATTATATGCAGCAACCTCTGTAGCTTTGTTTTTGTGCAGGTAATCGATGCCATTCAAAAATGAAAACCTCACTTGGGCTGTATATTTCTTTTTCTCCTTAGTCTGGTGGAGATTGTTTTTCCTTTTGGTTTTCTGCTGTAGACTGGTCCTCCAGCAGAAATGGAGAAAGTTGCTGAGCTCTCTATATGTTACTTTATAGGTGCACTCAGTCAGTTGTCTTGGGTTTATACTGATATAATCTGAATGTGTATTTTCATCATAGAAATACTCTGTTTGCAGTCAGCCATGATTCATTGACTTCATCAGTTGAATGTACAGAGATTAGAGTAAGTAGTATTGGTCTGGTCATATGATCTCAGTATGTTGGCTCCCTTGAGGCAGTTCCATGTAGCTTTTATTAAAACCGTTTGTCTACAAACACTGTTGATTTCTTTGTGTAAAAGAATTGCGTTTTAATGAGGAGCATCTTTAAATCTTTGGAGAACATATCTTCCTTCGTCTGATCTTGTTTAAAATGTTCTTTATCTTAAATTGCTTTATCTCACATTTCCTTTATCTTGAATTGCATCCTCATCCAATTTAAAGCTGGGAATGAGTGAGCTCTGCAATTACCACTAATTTCCACTATATATTGAAAAGATTTTTAGCACAAAGCACTGATAGGCAAGAGTGGGTAAGCTGTGTCAGTGCAAACTATTATCACCAAATACCCGAAATATTCTTTAAAAATTATTTTACATTATTTCTTTGCAAATATTCTTAATATTCAAACTCAGAAAAAAGGTACAAAAGCTGTCACTGGGGAGTGCCTTTTTGAAAGGTATAGATATGTACCATTAAGGTACTAATATGACCCTTTAGGGGTAAATACGTTACAAGGTACCCTGTTGAAAGGGTACCGCCCTAGTGACAGCTTTTGTACCTTTTTTTTCTGAGACTGTGGTTCATGAAATTGTGATTGATGTGCAGCCAAACCGGACAGTTATTTTATTTTATTTTATTTTATTTTATTTTATTTTTAATTTAATTTAATTTAATTTAATTTAATTTAAAGATAAAAACCAAGATTGCATTTATTTTAATTATAAATACAGTAAAAACAGTAATATTGTGAAATATTACAATTTTAAAAATCAGTTTTCTATTTTAATTTATTAGTCCTCCTGTGTAATGTAATTTTAAGTAATTTAGTCCTGTGATGGAAAAGCTGATTTTTTTTTGGGCAGCGTTTACTTTAGTCTTCAGAGTCACATGATCCTTTAGAAATATGTCATTTGGCGCTCAAGAAACATGAATTATCAATGTTGAAAAGCATTGCACTGCTTAATATTTTTGTGTAAACAAATACATTTTGAGTTTATTTGAGGTTACTTTGAGCAGAAAGTTCAAAGTATGTACTTATGTAAATATGGAGGACCAAAGTACTCAAAATGAAATAATTAAATAAATAATGAATTCAATAAAGCAACAATTAAATATACCACTTTATTCTAAAATAATTATATAGTTATTAAATAATTAATTGAATTAGTTATTAATTAAATAATTAAATCAAGTAATGAATAAATCAGTAATTAAATGTATCCATTTATTTGGTAAAATTCAGTAAAACAACACCCTTTATTTTTTTAAATATTTCAAAATATCCTCTTTTACACACTACTGCTGTGTAAATGTCTATTTTTTCATAATAAAATGTGTTTTTTTTTAAAAAAAGGCAATTTTCGTAATAATATGCTGAATTTACGAATGACGTCTATTTGACAAATCATGTATTTCCAAAGCACGATTTTCAAGATTTTTTATTCATAATAATAGAATAAAAATTGTATTCATAATAATAATAATTTTATGGCCTTATATTATAGATGCTGCTTCTTTCAGTTGATAGCATACATCCTGAAATATATTCAGGAGGATTAGTTTGAACTTTTATCTCATTTGTCCTTTTCTAGAAGACTACAGTAAGTAAAAGTGTTCCCCTACTCTCCTCTATACCAGTATATGTGAAATAAATATGTGCTCTAGAAATGAACAACAAAGAAATGAACAGCATTACAGTGCTATTCTAATGTTTTTTAGTAAGAGACAAAATAGCAAAGTTCTATTAAGAGTACCCTTCTTGTGCTGACATAGATTTCTTTTCATATGTCACCTCTTTCTATTTCTGCTCCCACCCCTTTTGAAAAGGTCTAGATGAAAGAGCTCCATTAGTCTCACTCATTACCAGATGTGACTCAGAGTCCAGTGGATCTCATCTGAGCAGGATTTGTGGCAGCAGAAGCCGCCCTGAGTCTTAATTACTCTCTGCTGGTTTCTATCACCTGGAGGAGCCGAAAACTCTGTAACTCCACGACCAGGATTGGCATGAATACAGAACATATCCCAGATTAAATTATACGGTACTTTTTTTTAACTCAGAAATGACACTTAATATAGGGTCTTTTACTTATTCAATTGCTAGTTTGTTGTTGTTATTATTAGAAATTGAATGCATTTATTCAATTTAATGTTATAGTTTATTCGATTTATTTTATTGTTGTTATACATTTTATATATTGAATATAATTATGAAAATATTTCATATTTAAAAAAATATTTGAATTATTGTAATATAAAAATTACCTTTAAAAACACACACACACACACGTTTAACACATATTTCTACAACCACCAGGAGATTTTTATGCACATGTAGTTTCCATTTTCTGTATTTTATTCCAAACGTAAGTGTGAACTGGATCATTATTTCCCACACAGTGTTCCCACAGAGTTTTTGTGCACAAATGTACAAACCAAATGTAGTCTAGGACCGCATAAAAGGCGTTTATTGTGTTTAAACAGGGTTTGAGAATGCCACACTTGTCTTTGCTCAAAGATTGTGCGTACATCTTTATACGTTTGCAGAGAGTTTGTACTCGAGACCCGTTTTCTTTGCTGAAGTTAAGTGGGCCACAGTGGATTTTTTTTAAACGATTCAGGGCCGATCTCTCTTTGTGAAGCCCCACTGTGTGATGTGGCCGGGTTATTAGACGACCCCAGTCTCCCAGTGGGCTCATGTGTAAATGCCGCTCTAATAGGAAATTAAACCTCTATCTCAGCCCCCATCAGCTGCTGTCATATGCCTGTGATGTCATCCGTTCATCTGAGGCTTAGTTTTGAAATGGCAAACATTAAAATGCCGCCCGATGACTGACTGTGAATGTGCAGTCGCAGCGCCTGTGGAAAAGACATGCTTGATGTCAAATCGCTTTTACTGTAGCTGAGCATCGGCTGTCTCGAGGTCCCTTTCTTTCCCTCTGAGGAGTGTGAAAAATCTCACATCGTGTTTATATAGATGTCAAAAAACTGAGCTGTCAGCACAGAATATATACATATATCATCAGATTCTGATGGCAGGATGTGGATTGTCATAACTGAATATATCAAAGAAAGTGACCATTCTCTCTTTTCCCTCATGGAAAAAGATCGGAAGTCTGAAGTCATGAATATCAAAATGGAAAGTGCTAATTTGTCACAAACAGAGGCATATTTGTGCAATCTGTTGACCCGTCCTTGAAAGCGAATCTATGCTGAATAAATAAAACTCAAAAATATGCAGATTAGAATATCGCTCAGTGCAACAGCATAAACGCATTACTTGCGACAAACTAGTTAACATCGTGTTAATTCACTCCACACAGAAACTAATTCAGCAGATGGACTGTCACCAACAAAAGCAATTCGGCTTAAATTTGGCTTGTTTAAATTTGTTAACATACGAAACAGCGACAAACAGAGTCTGCCAACAACACAAGCGCCCATTATGAACAGAAGTGCCCAGATGTCCCCATGTAGAGGGATTAGAATAAGTCTGTAATGGAATACACAAAATCAGAGCACGGACCCAGATGTTCTTCAATTTGTCCAGATGCACAAAGCTCCTCCATCATCAATAAAACCGAACAAGGGCTCCTGGGACCCGGCGGCCCCTATACTTTGACATACAAATAGAGAGAAGATGAGAGGTGAAGAGGTTAACAAGATTTATCATGAACACTCTCAGTGAAGTGTGAAGTGAGTCTCACACTCCTTGCAGAATTACTCTGACTACTTGTGAAGTGATTTGATAAGATACAGTCCTTGATATCTGGACTTGGAACATGATCTGAATAGATTAGAAGAAGAAATTTGGCTGAAGTCGCTTCAGTTGGGCAGCAGTTAATTGGTGATATCAAAGGTCTTCTTACTAGTTGCTAGGCAAGATGCTCTTGCTTGGTTTTCTTATCCATACTTGGTTCTCCATCTTTGCATTGGAAAACCTCTTGCAAAACTAATCTACTGTGAGGAATGCTGTTGATTATATAGAACAGATGTGTGGCCATGTGTGTGCGTGTGTCTGCTTCAGGTGTGGATTATTTAATCATATTTATCAGAGTCTTGTTTTTAACTCTCTTCTTACTCTGAATTCTTAATACATTTTAAATCAAGTTTTAATCTTTTTTTCTGATCTTATTATATTTTACCTAATGTATTCTTTTATTTTATTTTGGTTTCTTTTTTATTTCTCTGTAACAAATTGTCCACTGAAGGCGAGTTTAAGAACCCATGTGCAATTTATTCAAAAATAATCCCAAAATACGAACAAATACAAAACAAAGACTTGACTTGACATGAACAGACTTGACTTGAACAGACTTGACTTGGCATGAACAGACTTGACTCACTGACAGGAGACAATGGCAACATGAGGGCTATTTATATCAAACAATACAGGTCACATGACAAGAACCAACCAATGAGAGACAAGACACATGACTAAGACAACCAATGAGAACATGACACATGAACCAAAGAACCAATAGCAGGATAACAAAAGGGCAAAGGAATCACATGACCAGACAGACACCATGACAAAACTCCAAAATAAAAAAACATGAAAACATGAACATGAAACAAAACCCAAAAACCCAGTTACCCGTTACATGTGAAGCTTTTTTGATTACTTTTCTATTTTTATATACTATTTTTTTTTTTTTACTGTTTTTAATTATTTTTCTGTAAAGCACTTTGAATTACCAGTGTATGAAATGTGGTATATAAATAAATTTGTCTTGCCTTATTGTTTTCAGTAATTTGTTTTGAATAATCTTATCTTTTGGTTTCCTTCTATAAAGTTTTAAAAACTAAGACTTTCAATAATGAGATATGAGATGTAGTATCTTTAATTTTTATTAAAAAATTGTATAATTTTACTATTAAATTGTAAAATAAAGGTGTGTAATTTACTGAACAGAAAACAGACCTTACTACCTGGTTATATTTATTGCAGTGGTGTTCAAAATTTTGTAATATGATGTGAAATGATTCTGGTTAAAAAAAAGTGTGATATTATAAAGGCAACATGTTGCTTTAATAATAATAACTTTAATAATCAACATTTTACATAGTTTTACAATACATATAAAGAATAGTTTTTGTATTGGTTTTGTAAAAAAAAGCAAACCAAAGCTGCATTTAATTAATCAAAAATACAGTAAAAACATTAATATTGTGCAAAATTGCTAAAATTTAAAATACCTGTTTTAGGTCCAGTTTTACTAAACAGGGCAAATTAGCGCGAGAGTGCAATTCCAAAACAGCGCCGATGGGCGTGGAAATTTCTGCGGGTGATTTACTAACAACGCGCAAATGAAAGAACACAGGCACAACATCTCATTTACATACTGACCAACGCAATATAACACGCACAGCGCAAATTAGCGTAGTCGCGAATAAACAATAAAGAAATAAATAAGCTACAGTACGTTTAAAAGAACCGGAGGCCAAAAAATGAAGGGTTGCAACAGTTTTGATATACCTGGTATTGCGTGACTCCTAGATGAGGGTTCCATGTCGTCTTTTATTTCCTGAAGCAAATTAAAAATAACGTGGCTTGGCAAACAATATGTTCGGATAATGTGTTCTTTCCAAATAAATTAATACGTGTGGAAAAATCCTCTCCCTTCTACCACGTGCTCTCTGTTCTCTGTGGTGCCTTTCCTATCAACAAATTGTATCCATTTCAAGCACAAAATAGTTTAAGACATGCTTTTTTAGCCGTTAAATAATGGCGCAAATGCTAGTAATTTGACGAGCGCAAACGTTAGTAAATCTCGTTGCGTGATTCATTTGAATACTCTCCTCCCATAACTTTTGCGTCTGAAAGGGAAACTCCTAGAAATGCATATTCAATAAGGTCAGGCACAAAAATGACTATGTCCACGCCTTTTCAGCGCTAATTCGTCACTGTGCGTCTTTAGTCAAACCTGACAGTACTATTTTAACACCAAAAGACGGTTTGCGCTGGCGCAAGCTGTTAGTAAAACTGGCCCTTGATATTTTAAATTAATATTTTTTGGAAATAATTTTTTCAGCATTCTTTGATGAATAGAAAGCTTAAAAAACAGCATTTGTTTCAAATAGTAATCTTTTGTAACATTGTAAATGTTTTACTGTCACTTCCGATCAATTTAATGGATCCTTGCTGAAAAAAAAAATGTACTGACCCAAAACCTCTGAATGGTAGTGTATATCTAAAAACGAATTTGATATTTTTAGTGTTCTAAATATGACACTCAGTAGAATAAAATAATTGTAATTAGAAGCAGAATGAAAAATGAAACAGTGATAAAGGTAAAGTCAGTGAACGTGTTAAAAAATTGTAATTTAACCAGTTTAAATAATATTTTAAGTTAACATAGAAAAATATACATTCAAATAAATTATACATTTTGTAAATACCATACCATGACAGAAGATATTAGTCAATAACCTAAAAAAATTGGATCGTAGCAGTAGAGTCTTGAGGGATCCTTCTCTGTGCCTTCTAAATGTCTTTAGTTCAGAGGAATGTGTATTTTGTGAAATGTGTGAGAATGTGTACAAGTGTAACAAGTGTATGTTTGCTCGATTAAGCGCAGTAGTGATGGATTCTCTGTATGCAAGCGTGTGAGTCTGTGTGTGTCTCTCGTTGTGTTTGTGCATTGATACTTCATTTCTTAGTCATTTCTTCTTTCCAGCAGCAGTAATCATTCCTTTATTTTGCTCTGGCCATTGAATTTGTCTGCTGTCAATTGAGATTATGGATTTCCATTCCAGTTTGCTGCTATGCCCATGTAGTTTACCTCCAGATTGTATTCACATTGCTAGATGCTTCCTGTCTGCTCGTATACCCTAAAACCAACATGTTCCCTTACTTCACATTTCAATTGCAATCATTCTATATCTTCATTGTACGATATTTCAGATGTTGTTGACCTTTCCTAAATAAAAAATAAGTATAAAATAAATAATAATGAAGAATTTTAGAATGATTTTAGAATGTATATTATTATTATTATTATTATTATTATTATTTAGTAAGCATTGCATTTTTGGACTGTTAAGTGAATAAAATAAAAATAAATTCTATTAATAAATTATATCGTATAAATAATTCTAATTCAGAAAATATTAATTTATTTATTTTTGAATTTCATTTATTTCAGCTGAATGAAAATCGAACTCACAACCTCTCTCACATATTCCTCTGAGACACATCAACTCGGAACATGTTCAAGTGAAAGACTTCTTGAAGAAATTGAGCATTTTCCAGTCTTTGTATGCTTTGTGATCAGATTTGTTATTTTTTTATGTCTGCAGACTTTAAGGAGAGAGTGTTCATAGTACCGAACAAGCAATTAGCATTTAACATTCAAAAACAAACAGGTGTGCACTTCTCAAAGCTGCTCTGGAAAACAAAGGCCCTGTTGCCTGATGGGTATTGCTAATGCAAGCCGGCAACTCTCTCTTTTGCAGCTTGCGAGTGTGATTCTGAGGGGTGTGTGGAGAACATCTACATACGTTTGGAGCTCAGCTTCTGCGTCAGAAATGTCTTGAGGACGGCTTGCGAGAGAATATGGAACCGCGCTGATGATCTTCAGGGGGATGTGTAGTGCTTCATGCATCTTTAATCTCAGCCTCTCCTGCTCTGAGAGCGAGCACCCAGCCTTCACGCTGAGAAGACGTCCTCCTGCATTTAGATGAGGAAAATCATACTCCATAAGGTTGGGGTATCATGGGCGCAGTCAGACCAAGAGGAATAAATCATACACGAAGCCACATAAAGGGTTTCAATTGGTAAAGTGGCATGTTCGGAAGTGTGCAACATGTTCGGTTGGGGTTGGATGTCTCCGTCGAGCTGACGACTGCATGACAGGTGTGGGAACTCTCTAGTCAGATCTCATTTGTGACCTTTTGCACCAAATCCAGAGCATAATTACACGCAAAGTGCAGGAGAAGAGATGTAAAAAAAAACCTTGTTTTCATTTAATTATCATGTGCATGTGCTGCTGGTTTATTGATGTTAAATATACTTTACCTTTATCGGTGGTGAAAAAAAACATTTGACATTTTGCATATAATTGAAACCATTATTTCAACCAATGCACAGCGTTTTGGATGGTAGGAGAATATAGTACGTGTTTATCCATAATGTGTGGGTCTGAAGTGTTTATTAAACAAAACATTCATTATGAACTGCTTTCATTGTGAAGATAGAGCTGTTTGGGAGGTGAAACAATGACCCTGCAGTGACCTGCAGTGACCCTCTGCATGCATTCGTCTGCTCCGGAAAAGTGCCACAGCCACCAGTGATGACGGGCTTGATGCCTGCGGCGAAACACAGATAACAGAAAGGCTCCATGAATATTTCAGACCAAAAACAGAGCCACAAATTTGAGCTGGTGAATGAATTGATTACTTTTGAAAATGCATCTTAAGTGGTTTAAATGCTCACACACCCACAGAAGACTTCATGCCTCCACACGCACAAATATGAAGATATGCAGATGTATGTGGTATTCAGTTGCATCTAGAAATGAAGGAGTAGATTTTATACTTTTTATGAGGAAACTTGTAAGTTCTTTGCCTGTGCAGGAGTCGTTGCTGTATGTGGGAGGTTGCCAGGGCATTGCTAAGGTGTTTTATGTTGTTGCTAGGGTGTCGTAAGTTGTTCCCCGGGGCGCTATGGTATTCTAGTCTAATCTCTTGTTTCTCCTTTCCTCCTAGTTTCTACCTTTTACAACATGGTCAGTAGATGACCAATTCATGTGAAATTCCTTGAATTATTAATACTTTTCATATGGTCATATGTGGTATGCCCAAGTCATTCATTCATTCATTCATTCATTCATTCTCATCTATCTATCTATCTATCTATCTATCTATCTATCTGCTTTGTCTTGGACTTTTATGTCACTTCCTGTCTCCCGGTGGTGTTTGTGGTCAGTTTGTAGTCGGTTTGTTCATTGGTTCCCCTTGATTAGTCTCCTCAGGTGTGTCTTTTTATAT
>NW_015627225.1:1032902-1075394 GCF_001515625.1 Sinocyclocheilus rhinocerous
TTAAGCATTAGTCGACTATTAGTCGCACTTTTATTAATAAACCATATAAATCATTAATAATGAGCCTTTAATTGCCTACATAGCCTAATAAGCACTCAAGCATATGCATGAAGCTTGCCACAGCACACAGGCAGAGGTGATGATTATGAATGTGTCAGGGAAAAGCATTAACATTTTAATAATTTATCGATAAACTTTGTTTTCTGCTTAAGAGATGAAGTCGGCAACACTGACTTGTCATCTCCACAGTAGTGGATGCGCCTGTATGCATGTTTCATAATGATTACATACAGTAATCTGAGAATATTTGTTTTCCATTTGAATTGGTTCATTTGAAAGTAGACATTTCACTGTTTATAGATATATTTTTCATGTCTGTAAGGCGAGTATACACAGAGTTTCGCACACAAGTTCACAGTGACCGAGACGGCAGAAAGCGCATCCTGTTTGCTTTCATTATTTTACAAAAGCGCAACGTTTTGTTGTTATTGTGAGTGCACACAAATAAACGTAGAGTCTTTACAAATTCGAAAGAAATTCGGCTATGTATTTTTTTCTATGACTAAGCGACTAATAAAATTTTGGTCGACCAAGCCTCTTCTCGTCGACTAATGGTTAGTCAACTATTAGGGGGCAACCCTATTAATTATACAGTAATGTGCTGTCTTTTTAGGATGTGCTTTCTGAGGAGCACGACTGGAAGGCTTCACCCTGAAAGAATAAAGAATAACTGCGAAGAAATTGATATTCGACCTTCTACGACTGACTAGGTTTTTTTTGTCAGCGCTGCCTCATGGACATGACACTGTTAAACACACTAACTACCCCCTCGTGGGTAATTCATTAGAGAGGGGGCCCACGTCACAGTCATTACCTTTACAGCTCTCAGTGTCTGAGAGATTTATATGGTCGGCATATGGTGCTTTGGACCAGGAATTGTCACCACTATATCTCAGAGAGGGAGGAGAATAAAAACCTATTTCACGTCCAGTTTTATGTTCATGTTAATTGAGATTAGTAGAGCTAGACTGGAAGTTACTGCATTCTTACCTCAGGATATCTGGAGGACAGACTCAGCCCAGAAAGGTGGATATTTACCATGGCAGTACCATGGTATTCTTATACGTTCCCTGGAGTACAATGTAAAAAGCCATGGCAATTGAATTTTACATTTCAAAGTGCCATATGTGCACCATGATACCACTACAGGACATTTTTGCAAGGGCTGTTCTGTATTTACCAACTGTTTCGATGTATTTAGGTGCACAAAGACAAAGTAAACACTAAAGGCATCTCACAGAAAGAATGTAGTTTACAAGGGAACAGACGAGGGCTGATTGATTCTTAGACAAATTCAGTATTAAGCCTAGTTCTTCCCTCAAAAGGATTTTCCACAGCAGATTCATTTGGAAAAGGCTGTTTCATGTAGAATTTATTTTAATCCACGTCTGGAACCCAGAAAATGCATTAAAGTGAAAATGAAGAGCGCTAGAAGTACCACGAGCAACACACGCGGCGGATGGAGAACAGCTTGAAGCCTTTTTAATATTGCTGTTATCTTAATTATGTCTGCATATTAACCAGTATTTCCATAACAACTATTGATCCATTTGGAGAGCTCTCGCTTAAGACAGCTGAAGATCTTGAGTTCATCTGGATTGTGTCCTTGTGGAGAAAACACACAAACTTGAATTTCATTAGCACCCCTCCTGAACATACATACTCAACTCGAGTAGCTTTTACCTATTCACAGAGCTTTTCTCCTCTCAGGATCCCAAGCGTGCCCCCTCTGGTGTTACACAAATGCTGCGTTTCCCACAGCTAGCAGGCACCTCGCTGCGTGCGTGTGTGTATTTGGAGATCTGGCATAACGGCTGGCTCACAGGGAACTGTCATATGGCAGTGGCAAGCATCTCCAAGATGTCTGTGGGTGTGATGTCTGTGGAGAAGAGGGCTAAAAACATCTATAGATGTGGACACCTGGTCACACAAACACACGGCCCCCTCAAACTCCCACACGCACATAATTGTGTCTAATTAAGATCTTTGTCATGAATGCATTTGTAATGCATGCGTGGTGTTAAACAAGAAAAAAAAATGGCACGTCATTTTAGGTGCAAAGGAACCCACATTCACTAACATATACTTTTTCTGGTGACACCTTACAATAAGGTTAAAGGAATAGTTCGAAGGGACCACTATGAAGGGACCAGATTAACGACATGAACAAACGTCCCAGATACGATACAAGCTTGTCCTGGAAGAACTGCAGCCTGAACACAAGGAGGTCTCAGCCCTGTGTTTCCTCTTGGTTGCCCTGCTTATGCATCACTTCCTGCCCTATTACTCTGTTGTGTTCAAGGCCGCTAAAGCCACTTGCTGAGACTTCATGTGTAAGAGGATCAACCCTGTCTGGAAGTAGTTTTCTCGGGGTTATTTCTTTCAGGTCTGGTGCTTTAGAGAAGGTAGTGTGAGGAGAATTAATGTCATCGCAGTGTTTTCATACTTGCTTGGGGGCACATACATCCTGTTATCTCTTATCTGACACACACACACACACACACACTTAGGATTAAATGCTGCTGCATGCTCTGACAGACATACAGTAGCCTAAATGTCTAAAAGCACTAGTGAAATTCTTTCTTTCTTTCTTTCTTTCTTTCTTTCTTTCTTTCTTTCTTTCTTTCTTTCTTTCTTTCTTTCCTTCCTTCCTTCCTTCCTTCCTTCCTTCCTTCCTTCATTCTAAAGAGCATCTTGTAGGATCCAAGAATGGATCCTTGAACCGTATGTACAAAAGAACCATGATCAGTGAAGTTGTTCATCTTATGTTGTGTCTTTATTTTATTATTTATTTATTTTATTTTTTTGATACATTTTTCTCCAAAAACTTTATTTACATGTTTAAATTAGAGTTTCAATTGCAGATTTTTAGTGTGGATCATTGGACCCCACTGTAAATGTGGCCATGATTCTCTCTTACATACATTTGTAAATGTATTTGTAAAAGAACAAGTAGGCTAGGTGAAATGGAGAAGAGTGAGAGTCTTCTGTTTCTGTTTGCAGATTTAAAGGGATAGATTACCCAAAAAATACAGTTTTGTTATGATTTACTCACCTTCATGTAGGGCTGGGCAAAAAGGCAATCGAAGGTAATTCATTGCCGATTTTGAACGTGATTTTGTGAAGCTTGTCAGTGAACTACGGCTCTGTGTAGTAAATGCCGCTCCATCTGAAAGCACGTGCTGGAGATTTACTACTAATCACCAGAAGTGGCTTTATTGTCCCTACAAATAGATACTTTTTTCCTTTCTTAAAGCTCAGAAGTAGATGCAGAATTTCCAAGCCATTCTTTAAATAAAAGAGAAATGGATGGTGAATTTTGCTGCCAAGTTCCATAATAAAACTGATCCATGCAACATATTCCAGATCTTCAGATGTCATGATAGCTAATGCCAGGAACAGAATGACATTTAGGTTGTTGTTCACTGACCTATTCAAACTTTTTGAGTGCGTCACATTTAGTCATTACACAGAAGAGCCACTGATATCAATGATGTTCAGCCTAATTTTTATGGTCTTTTTTGAGCTTGGCAGCTTATGATTACTTTGTATAGGAAAAAGCAGCTTAAACATTCTGCTAAACATCTCCTTTTGTGTTTCAGACAATCATATGAGTTTGGGGGTGACTACATTTTTTAGGTAGTTTTTCTTTAGGTTAGGTTTTTCTTTCTTTTCTTTTATCTTGTATGTGCAAGTGAGAGAGAAGGGCGAAGTAAAAGCACATCAGCTCATTCAGTGTGTGCCTCTGGAACTAAACAGAGTAGGGTTTTTTTTTTGTTATTGGTGCAGCTGCTCTTTGATTAATAGCCGGTCTAACATTTGTCTCTAATCAAGGGGAAATACTGCTGACCTTTTAATAGGACTGACAGCTCTGAACCCCAGTAGAACATCCACAGCGACACACACACACACATACACACACACTTGTGCTCACAGACTCTTTGATGTCGTGCATATACGTAGCCTTTATACTGAATAAAGTACTCGTGCAGGGACTTAAAGCCAATATGCTCTGAAAAAAAAACGAATTCTTCTCGGAAGCTATTCACATTTTCTCTCTGTCATTCAGTCTCGTCTAAGTCTCCCTCTCCTTTATTTCATTTCCATTTAGAGGGACATTAAAAAGAGTTCAGTTCTTTGCTTAATGCATCTTCAAACATATACGCTCTTAGCAAAGCTAATTTATGTGGCACCAGGCCTTTGAAGGATGTCTCCCATCTCACCTGGGTGTTTGTGAACGAGAACGTGAGTTCATCCCAGCTGTGGTCACACTGCTATGGGTGATGCATTTTAAACAGTTTTTCTATGAATCTCCACACAGGGGCTCGTCCTGTCCATGTACTCTGCATAATAATAACGGATTTGTGACATTCTTTTGATATGCTGAACACAAGGCATAAAAGAAGGCCTGGAGTATCTGACCTCTGCTCATTGACGGCACTTTTCTTTCATTTTTTTTATTCTTGCATTGTGTCACCTCGCTGCCCTCTGATTAATGTTCACAAAACAGCGTAATCGCATGACTGAAAGAGAAAGAGAGAGAAAAAGAAAGAGAGTAGGTTGTTTGGGAATGTCTTTGATGTTTGTCTCTCTTCTTTTCCGTTTTCCTCCAAACCTGTCTAATGTGCTCGCTCTTTATATAATCCAGAAATGACTAGCTGCTCTTTCTGTCTTATCTTTTCCTCTCTGAATTTCAATTGTTCAGCGTTTGTCAACAGTTTTCACTTCTGAAATTTCTACTACATCTTGCTGTTATATAATCCAGAAATGACTAGCTGCTCTTTCTGTCTTATTTTTTCCTCTCTGAATTTCAATTGTTCAGCGTTTGTCAACAGTTTTCACTTCTGAAATTTCTACTACATCTTATACAGTAGTTGTGTTCCAAAACCTAGTGAACTTCTTACCTTATATACTGTATATATTACCTTATAATGCATCATCATAACTGATTAATCACCCAGAAGTGCCTAATTTGGAACACTCGTCATAGGCAGCAACTCCATATTTTCAGTATATTTTATTTTAATTTAATTTAAATTTTTTTTTCTTTCAAAGAGCTGATTGCATGAAATTCTAGGATTGTGATCTGCAAAAAATTTACGCAATACTGATTTAGCCGAAAAAACTGGTAAGGTACTGTCACATTTTTGATGCAAAATGCAAAAGGTGCCATCACATTAGGTAAATTTTGGCGAAATTCATGCAATATTGCCCTTTTGGACAAAACATGTCTTAAGCTGCCATCACGTTAGCAAAAATATCAGCATAATTGTCATGAAAGGTGAAAAGTGCCATCACAAAATTTCAGTTAAATTCATGCAGTAGTGCCTTAGAATTTGGCCCAAAACATGTTTTCTTTAGGTGCTGTCAAATTAGCTAAATTTCTGTCATTTTGGCAAAAGGTGCCATCACATTAGTGAAATTTCTGAGAAAAACTGCCTTAGAATTTGGCAGAGACATTGTGTCTTAAGGTGCCGTCAAATTAGCAAAATTTCAGTGTAATTTTTGTGAAAGATGCCATAACATTTGCAGAATTTTGCAGCGAATCTGAACCCGTCCCAAAGACATGCACGGAGAAATCTTTCACCCATACATGAAAATCACCATCATGTTTATTCCTATTGAAATTACTGGATTTCACCCACAAAAATTTGCCAAACAACAGTAAATGGGACCACACATTTAGTTGGATAGCTTAAAGGGATAGTTCACCCAAAAATTACCCTCAATAAACAGCAATGCAACTGCAATGTTCCCAGGTCCAGAAACGTAGCAAGGACATCGGTAAAATAGTCCATGTGACATCAGGGGTTCAATCGTAATTTTGCGAAGCTATGAGAATACTTTTTGTGCACAAAGAAAACAAAAATAATGACTTTATTCAACAATTTTTCTCCTCCTCATCCCGTCTGCAGCGGTGTGCCGCCATTGTGGAAAGAGTATCAGGACGCATGCGCTTGCTTCTGCTTTATGTAAACAATGCATTTTACCGATGTCCTTAATACGTTTCTGGACCTGGGAACATTGCAGTTGCATTGCTTTCTATGGAGGGTCTGAGAGCTCTCGGATTTAATAAAAAATATCTTAATTTGTGTTCCGAAGATGAACGAAGGTCTTACGGGTTTGGAACGACATGAGGGTGAGTAATTAATGACAGAATTTTCATTTTTGGGTGAACTAACCCTTTAAGTGTCACTGGTTATACCACCCTTTACCTTAAGATCGTGTCAGAGACCAGCTTAACCACCTGAAAATCTGGCTTGAAACAACATGGTATGAAGTCTTAAATGTTGTCTCAGTAGGTAGCTAACTAGGTTGGATCTGAGCTTGATTGTGTGTTTGTGTAAGAAATGTATGGAACTATCAGTGCTGCCATCGTGAGAGCTCAGAGCTCACTGCTCACTGCTCTCCCAGACTCTGATTCACAGATATTTACCATCACCTCTAAATCATCTGTATTTATCGCACCACAGGTTCCCTCTGTACTGACTGCCTGCAGTGCTGGCCACAACCCCTCCCACTCAAGATTTTTCTCAATGATTTTTTTTTTCTTCCTTCCTTAAGTTTTGATTTCCCAAGACTGTGATGTCTAGCTGCGCTAAGGTCGTGTTTCTGTCAGGCTTTAGGCTGTTTTCGCATTTGCTCGGTCCGAACCAGAGTTCGATTTCACCCCCGTTTCTGCTGGTCTCTTTTTTACTGTGTTTTTCTGGTTCCAGACCACTATGTGTCATCATTATGTGTACCGCTGTTAGAGTTATAACACAGAGCGGAAAGATGCCAGCTTTACTGTCGTATTAATAATTTAAAAACTTTACACACACAGAACAGAACTTGAATTTATTCACAACGATTTATTATAAGATATGCAAAGCATGCAATTACACTGTGTAGTAAGGAGTATGTAAAGTATAGAGGACTAGCAAGTGCCACTTACAAATAAAATGTAATCAATTATCAAGTTATTAAAATTAAAATAAAAAGATGTAATTTGTCAAATTAACAAATAAAGTCACAGATTAAAGTGGTTTATTTCATTCATGTTTAAAATTATTTGGAAACATTATTTATATAATTAGGGGCCAAGCCCCTATTGTATCTGTACTGATTCTTCTTCTTCTTCTCGTCCAATGGGAGCCTATGGCAGCCCTATGAACGGAACATAGGAAAATTATGAAATTTGGCACACTAGTAGTGATGGCCATGAATAGTGATCCGACCAACTTTGGGGTCTCTAGGAACAACTCTATAGCGTCACCACCAGTTCAAAAATTCAACATTGAAATGGTAATAACTCTTGAACCCCTAATTCTAGAAAAATGAAACATAGTACACCTGATTACTCTCCTCATGCTGATCACATTGAATATCTTACATCAAGTCTGCACTCATTACAGTAGCAGCCATTTTGAAAAGAGCAGTTTTTTATTTTTTTCGCTACTCCTCCTTCAAATTTTGTCCAATTTTTCAGAGGTTTCAGAAACTTGGCAAAGATTATCTTTGGACCGAGCCACATAGAAATGACTGAGCAGAATTTTTTGACCTACTGGTCAAAAAAAAAAGTTTTGATGCTGTGAACTTAACCGAGGTCGACCCGAAATTGTTTCAGAGGCTGTATCTCTGAAACAATCAAAATGAAACTTGATACACTTCATCAACAGCATGGTATGAGGGTCCATGCCAAAGTTGGGAACAGCGCCACCTATGGATCGTGAGATATGAAAAATTGCTATTTTGGCTTATAACTTTTGAACAGTTAGTCAGAAAATCATGATCATGGTGTCTATGGATTCCTTGGGTCATGAGGATGTCAATAGTGCTTTTGTGTAAAATGCTAAGCCACGCTTTTGTGAGATCCTTCTCACACCTTAACCTCTGTTCTGCGGCCTGTTGAGTGTGTGTCAACTGAGTGGCGCACTCTGCTAAGCTTTTGGCTCTGAACACCTAAGGTTGTCGGTTCGAATCCATGGTGGCTAATGTTGCTTCTGTTCCAGACATTCAATTTTCCGTGTGCTCGTATTTAATCAGAAGCGTGTTTTTTCTCATTCTCATCTGAACTTCTGTTCAATTTGGAACTTCTGTACTTCTGACTATCTGTTCTTCTTTATGTATGTTCCATTTCTGCCGTTTTTGCTCTTCCCGCTCTGCGCTGCGCTACAGCCCTTCTCGGGCTTGGCCCCGGAATCGCTGCTTGCAGCTATATTTCAAGATGTATTCTGATGTATTTCTGGTGTAGAACCAAACTTTATTTATCTTAATTTAATGCTGTATATGAACTTAACCGAGGTCGACCCGAAATTGTTTCAGAGGCTGTATCTCTGAAACAATCAAAATGAAACTTGATACACTTCATCAACAGCATGGTATGAGGGTCCATGCCAAAGTTGGGAACAGCGCCACCTATGGATCGTGAGATATGAAAAATTGCTATTTTGGCTTATAACTTTTGAACAGTTAGTCACCGGAGGTACCTGAGAAGTTTGAACATAGCGCCACCTAGTGTTCCAGAGAAATAATTTTTTTTTTTTTTAAATGCTTATAACTTTTGAAAATATTGTCCAAATTGTGTTATTTTTATATCCTTTCATTCCCTGGGTTATGCTGATTCTGACGATGTCTCGTTTGTTTTTTTTTCATTAGTGTATCTTTCCACCATATTGAAGTAAATGATGAACAGTTTTTTCGCTATTCCTACAAATTTTGCCCAATTTTGTCCATAATCGGGTCGTATGATCTTTGGACCGAGCCGCATAGAAATGACTGAACAGATTTTTGATATTCTCTACCGTTCCCGAGAAATACCTCTCCGAAGTTGACCGTGCCTGTGCTTGTTGATTTATGCTAATTAGCTTAGCATGCTAACCAGTTGCCATTCTTTCTAATGTGGCTCTTCAGCTATCAGGTTAACTGTAAGCTATGCTAGTATTAAGTTAGCTTAGCATGCTAATCTGACTAACATGCTTTTGTGAGTTCATTCTCACACCTAAACTCCTCCTCTGCAGCTTGTTGAATGTGTGTCAGCTGAGTGGTGCACTCTGCTAAATCACTTACCCTGAACCTTTCATGTTGTGGGTTCGAGTCTCACGTGGAGCAACTTTATAAAATTGTGCTGTTTTGATTACTTTATTATCCAGATCAGCATTGTGCAAATCTTTATTGCTCCTGGATTAGAAATAAATGTTTTATCCATGCTGTGTTCATTTTCATTTGAACTTCTGTTCATTCTGAGTTTGTTCTCAGCTATACTTCTGAACCAGCTTATTTTTATGTTCATTCAATTTCTGCTGTTTTTGATTTTTGCTCTTCTTGCTCTGCACTGCGCTACAGCCCCTTCAGGGGCTTGGCCCCTTATCACTACTTGCAGCTATATTTTAACATGTATTTAAATGTAACAAAATAATAAATTAAGAAATGTAAACTTTTAAATAAAAAAAAATCTTAAAATTAGGTAAATATTAAAATAAAATAATCTTTACTTTTTTAAATTGAGAAATAGATATTTTAAATGATTTATTAATTTGTGCATAGTTAAATGTAACAACAAGTTAATAAATCCCTTTTCAATTGACAAATAGACATGTAAAATATTTTATTCTTTTAAAATAACATTTAAATGTTACAGTAAAACAAAGTAATAAAATATTTTCCTTTTAAAAATGTCATGTTATTGTGTGGCACTCATGGTCCTCGATAGCAATAGTGTAAACTATACATTATTAGCAGTCCACTTCCACTTGAAGATTTAGGACAAATGGCATTAGAATCCACAAATAAATTGTCGATTTAAATTAAAATCAGTTGCAAACCATGGTTCACATGCTCCGCATGCCAGTTCACCATACAAACCAAACTCTGTCCAACTTGTGTCTAAGCTGTATTGTAAAAGTGCCCTCAGCTATGCGGCTGCATGATATGAGCTAAATTTCTCGCTAGGACAGCTCGCTGTTTTGACCACATCATTCTCCCACTCTCCAGGCAGCATAAATGAAACTGTGTGTGTGATTGACAGATTAAATGTGATTTACAGTGATCAGAGCGCATTCTGACAGCCTTCAAGCTCTGCGGCTTCACGCCGAACATGAAGGGCCAGTGATTTATCTGATTTTCCAGTCAACTATTGATCAAGGCCGATAACCAGCGCACCTTCCGCCGCCGTCCGTTATGCATGTTAACTAGCTCTCTCATCTCAGATCAACAAAAACACTCGTGTTCAATCGCACCTATTACAATCTAAAAGGTGCTTTATGTTTCTAAATGGCCGGCTTTATTCTCGCCAAAAGAGCTGCACAATTACACGAAGGCGTAGCTTCGAATCAAGAGCAGAGAGAGGGGCTTAGGTGCACTGATAGCTCTCTCTCTCCCTGGGAAACGTTTTCCGCCCACTTAAATTTCCCATGGTGCATATGCAATTTGCTACAGGGTGGTGGTGGATCATCAAAGTGCGAGGACGGTTCTGCGTTCGGTTAGTGTTTCGCACTCGTTCTTGACGGCTGTCAAAGAAAATAAGCTGCTGTTCAATATCGGCGGGAACGTTAAAGCTCTCTTCGGCTTATCAAATGGAACGTATAGGTTATGAAATCCTCGTAACTATCCTTATTCATATGAACTGCCAGATTCCCTCTGTAGTGTTTTATTAAAAACAAGAATTGGGAAATGGAGAAAAGAAAATGCTGCCAAGAAGACAACGCTTGCATGAATGAATCTGTCCATTCATTAGTTCCATTAAGTCAAGTCCTCATGATTCTTTTCTATAACCAAATAAGGGGAATCTTACGGTACACGCCCAAAACGGCTCTGTCTTCGGCTCAGCGTTCAGCCGCCTGAGACCAAAGTCATGGCAGGACACGGCATTGGCCTCCTAATGCTGGGAGGTCTGTCACTGGACATATGGCTCGAGCTGAAGACCCGAGCCATTTCCTCTAGCCAAGTCAGGAGTGGGGTGTTGCTGGGCAGGCCTCGGGCCACAGAAGGGCATTGTTTCTATTTGGGTCATCAGTTCAGTCAGAGCCCTCTGAAGGTTTCCTTGGAGTCGGCCAGATCTGACAGGAAGGTGTGAGTAAACAGATAGACCAAGTCAGGCTAGGACTGTATGTTTACTTACATAGTTATGATCTAAGTTGGACAAAAAGATGTAGATGGCATGGTTGCCACAATTTCAGTCAGACAAAGTGTTTACATGACGTTTTAAGATTAATTATTATTTTAGTCTGACTGAAATTCAGCTTGTAAAGTTCATGTAAATGTACTTAATGTGTCTGGAAAGAAGACCTTTTTAATCTGGATTTTTAATTGTATGTGCTTGACTTGTGGTTGGGCTGTCATTGAGCATCTGCACCACTGGCATAGTGCCAGCTGACATTTTTTTGGCCGATTAAGCGTGTTGAATCGGCATTGGTCAGTCAATGAGAGAGAACCCTCTGATTGGCTGTTCAGCGTAGCAAACCAGTGCATGAGAAGAAAGTGTCGGAAAGTGTCAAAAGAAAGCAAACAATGAAGTCATGATACATGATCATCATCATACATGAATATTTTCATAACAACATGGCCGTTTGAAATGAAGACAGTGCAAACCAACATGATTCATATTCTAAATGGTAATCAAACTCTTTATTTACGGTTTTTATATAAATCCACAGTTCTAGTTTCACTTTCTCCTTGAATTACGAATGTTGACTACTGCTATTTGCTGGTAGAGATAGTTATTTTCTCTCACAAAGATGCAGAACATACTCACTAGTTGGCCATTGGCTTCAGTCTCTGAAGTGTGTCTCTGAAGTGTTCAAACTCAAATTTTTGGTACAGACGCAGATGATGTGAGGCGACAACACAGTCGGATTTCGATGCTGCTGTAGTTCTTTGATGTCAGTTTGGTGTGTCACAGGCTTTAGAGATTGGTAAATTTGCTAAACTACTTAAATGGGCTGTACATAGGGGGTTTATGTGCTGTAATAACATGTTGTAACTTTTAGAGCTCAAAACTTCATCCCCAATCCAAAAAGAGCATTTGAAACCGTGCTGCTTTTGAATGTTTTCAACTCATGACTGCCCACATTTACATGTCAACAACACTTATCTAGTATTAAGAGTAAGGAGTGAAGACAAACCTGTTCCTGGCTGTGTGTGCAGCACGTTTCTCTCTGAAATATGCATTCAGAGTAGGGCTGGGCGATATGGCCAAAAAATGATCACGATAATGTTTTTTCATATCAGTCGATATCGATATGAGTGACGCGCTTCAAATGAGTTGCCCTCTTTCGTTCCGCCTTTGCCTCATAAACATTATATCGAAAATGAATAGACCTCTTGTTATCGTTTATCGAGGAAATGTATATCGCGCGATAATTATCGTTATCGATTTATCGCCCAGCCCTAATTCAGAGCATCCTGATGTTGAGAAAGAGTGGCTGAGGTTTATTTTTTAACAATCTTCCAAATCATTTCAGCCCAACCTTAATAGTTTGTGCGGCACATTTCAGCGTGGGATGTTTAGTGAACCTGTCAATGTAAAGTGCAGGCTGTGCAAATATGCTGTTACTGAAGAATGGGGCAGTGCAAACTATATTTGGACTATGTTTGGAATGCAGCAAAGCACCGGTGCTTGTTTTACATGCAAAGAGAGTGTTTACATCAGTGAGGTCTATAATATTTGGAAAAGGCTATTGTCATTCATCTCAAAGATGCAAGATGATGTGAAGTCTGCCAAATTTGAAGCATCCAGTTTAGTTATTTATTTCATTTTATTAGATATTAAAAGCTTGGGCACTGGTAATCATCAATATAATATACTATGAAATTAATATTAGTAATATACGTGCAAATAAACAAACAAATAAATAAATACATTTAGTTTTCATATATCCATTTGCACAGGACATAGCTTGTTTTGAATGGAGAAAGATGTTTTTTGGGTCCAGATGGTGTAGTTACAACATCTACCAGCAGGTGATAACTGGCCAATGCTATAATATGTATATAGTATAGTATTCTTAGTTAGTTAGTTACTTTATTGTTCAGCCTTGGCTGAAAATTGGTCTGCTGAAAATTGGTCTGAAAATTGGAAAATTAGAGGTACAGCGACAACAACAACAAAAGTGTAATTCTACACTCATGCATAAAACAATTCCATGGGACCTCAGTTACAAAAAAAAGAAGACATGATACTGGGCATCTGGTCAGAGCAAACCTTTTTTGTCACATTAGCTTGTTTCAATACTGTTTGCAATGGAATGAACTTGTATGCGTTTTGTCAGCATTGATAAAGCTTTACATCTGATTCAACGCTGACTTTATGAAGTCTTTAAATAATACGCATCTATCTTATTTGGCAGAGAGATTGATTATTCATTGGGCCAGTGTTATATATAACAGCCGTCAGAGAAAAACATGATGTATTGACCGAACGTACAGTTGATTTCATGTATAGAAGCGGTTTAGATTATGACCACGCCACATTTTTAAGGGTTTGCCGCCGCTTGACTGGATAAGAGTGACAAATGGTACGCACTATCCCTAAAGACATTAACAGTAATGGCCTTATTCATTGCAAACCATTGCAATTACAGAGCGCTTCAGGCAGACCTCTCTCTCTCTCTCACTCGTTCTTTCTGTCTTTTCTACTTTCAGTTTCACCATTCTCTCTCTCCCATCTCCTTATGCTGCCATACTAACCATTCATTTATCCTGTAACCCAAATTGCATCAGTTACTGGCATCACATAGCAGACCAGACTGTTACTCATAAACAGACCCTAGTTTCACTTTTCTCTCGCTCACACCAGAGTAGGAAGTGGAGTTGCATGATTTTGCTTGTAGCAAGGAGTTTTAGTTTTTTTAGTCTTAGCATCCTTACATGAGAGGGAAGTATAACACTTTCACCAGTATAACATGTTAACAGACCAGTTGCTTGTCAGCAAAATTTTAACATATTAAATAGTGTTAATAGAAGATTAGAAGCCAGAATAAAAGGACAGTTTAAATCAGTGAAATATTATTGCAAAGATAACTTTTGAAAATACATTATCACTGTGCATTACCATTGCATAGCCAATTTGTATATGTAAAGCCGATCTCAGATCACCCACAAGCCCCCATTGACCTTGAATGCACCCTGATTTCTGAGAAAAATTAGCACCACAAACAGTTCCAGCCTTCATGTAAACACATCTGCAGCCACTTGAGTCGTCTGGTTGGCCTCTAATGAAGCTCTGGCACTGGGCATTTTCTCTCTTTCTCTCGCTCTTACCTTCTCTCTCTCTTTCACCTTTTGATGGGTTGCCTAGCAGAGGAGGGTTAACTAAGCAATGCCATCTGGCCTGCAAAACAGGCGCCCGCTATTCATGTCTTCACCTGCAAACACCTGCCAAGCCTGTGAAGTCTGCGTCACCTTGATGATACATGGCCCGAATGGCAGTTTGTCTGCCGTACGCGACCCGCGGTCTGACAGTCTGCATGGGTAATGATGCGAGCGGTACATTGCTGATAACGTTGTGGGTGATTCTGTAGTCAACACTACCTCAAATATGCAGTTTTTTGCAGATACGGTTGCCCTCTAGGACTTTGTGTGTGGCCAGCATTGTGCAGCGTTGGTTTTATCACTACAAAACTGCACCCTGTAGGTTCAGTTGTTTTAGAAATGGTCTGTGCATGTCTCAGGTGACCTCTTGTGGACCTTTTACAGGGCCAATTCTTCCATTTTCTCTGCAAATGTAATGGTAGTTTGTTTTGCGTTTGGCCTCAGTCTGGCAGGTGAGAATCCCTGCAGAGCGTCTAAAAGCTGACAAATGAATCTGTGCAGCCTACACATCTGAAAGCTGAGCCCCCCTAAAGACACAAATGAGAAGAATTAGTTTTAGATTGTGAGAAATTCATTCTAAATGAAGAAAAAGGCATATTTTATAAATGCATTCCTTTTTATAAATCCCCAGGAAACAGAGAACAAAGAAGCAAGAGTTCTAAAGATATCCAAATAGACAGATAGACAGGCAGACAGACAGACAGAGATACAAGTATTTTGATAGATAGACAGACAGACATAAAAACAGTAGATTGACATATAGACGGACAGAGATATGGTATATTGATAGACAGAGAGACAGACTGACAGACAGAGATTTGTAGTTTGAAAAACAGACAAACGGAGATACAGTAGATAGATAGATAGATAGATAGATAGACAGACAGACACATAAGCAGAGCGATCCTTGAAGGTAAATTTAGTAGATTTGAAAATAAGCAGGCAAAGATAAAAGGAGGATGGGTAAAAATGAGAGAAGATGCATGTCATTTATTCATTGCATTTCTGAAGAGTGGTTACGCTGAATAAAAGAGAAACAGCTTCCCTGTGCAGGAAGAGCCTGGAACGCCAGGAGGGGAGCGTTTAAATATGAGTAAGTGTGTACTGTGTGCATGTGTGTCCACAGGCGTTAGCTTTGGATTCAGCCCACTCAGCATTTCTTTGTCTAACTTTATAATCAGCCCCAGAAGGGGCTTTGGAAATTCTGGTGAGATTCTATATGTTTCCATTTAATGTAAGCAAAAGTAATGTAATGCATTCACAAAATACATGTTTAAGAATACACAGGTCAGTTATGCCGAGTTCACACTGCACGATTTTCAAACTCGTCGGAACGTAAATTTCACAGATTTTTTTTTTTACAGTGTAGTTCTGCTAGTGTCAGCTTATCATCTCCAATGATAAGATTCAAAAACTCAAAAACAAAGGTCAGAGTCAAAAGAGTGTACAGGTGCATCTCAATAAATTAGAATGTCGTGGAAAAGTTCATTTATTTCAGTAATTCAACTCAAATTGTGAAACTCGTGTATTAACTCTGGGGTTCGAGGGTGTTTTGGGGCCTGGAAAAGTTTTAACATGCCCTGACATTTGTGCTTTTTTCAGTTGCTTACAAACATTTGAATGTCTAAAGTTTAATAACACTGTAATCAGCACAAACTGGGCTGTATTCTATTGACCTCTGATGGTTCAGATTCACTTGTATGCTTTGAACCATGAGAAATCAATAGGCTGGCATTTATTATTATCACTCCTTCTGGGTAACGTCTAGATTAGATGTTTCGAAAGGCTTGACCTCTCTTAGCTCTCAACATTAGCATAAACATGAACAGACAGATTTCACCCTCAATGTTTGCAGTGACTTACAAAGCACCAGATCAAGCCCTCGATCTCTCAGAGGCCGTGGCTCTGTGACATCTTCATCAAAAGACACAAGAGCACACCGAACTGACAGGAAGAAAAGGTCAAAAGTTGGCTACTGTAACACCCCTGTGGACTGTTTGTTGTGGTTTCTTCCCCTTGTGTTGGTTTAGCCCGTATAATCATTAGTTAATCACCTCCATTGTGCTCACCTGTCTGCCCCTCGTTATCTGCACTATATCTGTTCCTGTCTCTGGTATTGGTTTTTGTCGGTTATTGTGAATGCTATCCTGAGTGTGTGTGTCTCATCTACCCGTATCTGCCTTGTTGTCTCTACATTAAACATCCTTATTTGAATCCTTGTCATCCTCGTCATCCTGCCTGCCTCCACACACCTTGACCGTGACAGCTACAGTAGTGTAGAGAGAGATTTCAGTGGGAAAAAAAAGCCATTTCCTGGTAAAAGCTCTGGCAAATGTTCCCTCGGCATGTAGGGAAGGGCATGCTGCTAATTTGTATACGCTTAAAAGATTCTGTGTTTTTATATAAGGGATCATGTACAGCCACCCTCTGCTTCACTTTAGGGTCCTCCTCACCCTGCTGGGCTTTATTTTACGATAATGGCTGACTGTACGTTATCCAACTAATTATTCTGTTACCTAGGAAATAAATGAGTAAATGGACATGAAATATTCATTTGAGTTGAAAAAGTTTATGTGAGAAGAAGTAGTGATTATGAGGTGCTTCGAGAGACTAGGAGATTGTTTGCAGAGACAACAATCAAATGTATTGGACTTGTTTTTTTTATTTTTTTTTATTTTTGAAATGTAAAAATTAAGGATGCACTTATATTAACATTCTTGGATATTTCGTTTTAAAATTGAATATTTCATTTTAAGACTTGCAGAAATTAAACATATTACTAATTTTCTTTATCCATCTATGCATCCACTCATCCATCCATTCATGCACGATTAAATGTTAAATACTGTCTGATAAAATGGTACAAATATATTGTGCATCCTTTGTAAAATGTTTCAATTCAAATAAGTGATAAATGGCCACTACTAAAAATATACTATTTTGTTTAAATAAATTGAAAATAAAACAATAAAATTGTTTATGTCAGACTTGAAGGTATTAAAACATTTTACTTTTCTTTCAGTCTATCTCTGTCTATTCATCCGTTGATCATGTACGATGAAATATTGACCGATAAATGGTACAAGTATTGTGCATCTTTAGTAAAAAAAAAAAGTTTTAATTCCTGTAAGTCTGACAAACAACATTTCTACATACTATCAGCAGCAGACGTAAAAGGATGCATTCATCTGCAATTAATGTTGCTAATTTTTTCTGCACCTCATTATCAGCTCCAACGAGTTGTCACATAGATCCTCATGGAATGTGTAATGTTCACAGAGGTTTAGATGGTGTGTTTGCATTCAGCTGTAGCCCTGCTGACCACCAACATCTGCACCACCATCCGTACTGTTAGAAACATGTGATTGATGGTAACTAGAGAATAGTAGTGACACAGCTGTTTAAATCATATGATCCAAACAGATCTCTTCCAGAACAAATCACATGATGCAGGGTGCGTTGTGCTGCTAAATTTGTCTATATGTTGCATGTTCTGGCTGTAGCCCGAAATCTCACGGTCTCATACTTTGTGGTTATTGCATTATATGCTCGGAGGATTCCCAGCTCTCATTAGGAGAGAGAGATGATTTGTAGTAAAAAAGACATGTAGCGAAAATCTCATGCATGCATAAACGTAAGTCCCGAAACAAATGAGCTTTTGCGCTATATTACACTGGTGGCTTTATAAAATATTTACAGACCTGAAATGTTGTTTGTTTCACTCGCTGTCTGTCAGTGTATGGAGCCTAGAGGAGACGTGCGTTTTATTAAAAACAGAAGTGCGGGGCTCACCGCGATGAGATGCAGAAATATTAAGGAATATATAATTAAATATCATTTACAAAGCTGCCCGTGTCTCAGTATTAAATTCAGTATATAAATTCAGTTATACTCACAACTCCTCTGAGCTTGAAATGAAAAATATACATAAACCTGATGACAAAAGTTCATTTCACCTAATCACTTAATCGGCTGCATCTACTTTATTAATTTAGCCTGGAGCCTCAGGACTTGCTAATTAACATGAATCTTGTATGTTACCTTATTTGCAGTTTCTCGGCCCTGTCTGGGGGAACATAAAACGAGCAGCAGAGAGCTAAGCACCGAATTGGTGGGTTTCTTGGGCTGTGTGGTACAGTAATTGGCTTGAATGTCCCAATGTTGCAATCAGACAAATGGGCTTTAAAACTAGATGCCCTTCAAAACTAAGTGGAAACTGAGCTCTTGAGAGCAGTGGTCAAAACAAAGCCTTACATAATTAGCCATTTACTAACATTACTCAGCTTTAGAGATGGGAATTGTGCTGGCTGCGGACCGTTGGTACCCATGTGTTTTTGTGTGTTACATAAGTAATGAGAAACAAGAAGACTCACTATTAGCTCAATATAAAGCTCTGCCACAGGTGCTGGAGAAAGTTTTCTCTTGCAATATATGCACTCTATCCGCTTTTATTCATTTTCAGTTCTTAAGATTTAAAAAACAAATGAAAATGAAAATAAAACACAGATCCTAAAGGAAGCATGAAGTGGCTCACTTTGATTTCTTTTGAGTTTTTGTGTAGTGCTCATGTTTACACCAAAGCCATGATCAGTCCTCTCTTGGGAAGAGCAGAGCCGTTTTCATCAGAGCACTTCTAATCCAAAGTCTAATGGCTTTGTACGAAATCAATTAAGCGTGGGTCAATGTAATTTCAGATTCAGCTGGCACCAGAGTGAACTGAAACTTGGCTCATTATTTGAAAATTAACTGGTATTTTTCAAGGATGATTTTAATAGCTAATGAATAAAACTGACAGATAAATAAAGCAAATAATGGCTTTCGCTGCTCTCTATCTGTTCATCTCTGACTACCTTTCTGTTGATCTGTGTCATTCTATTTGTATATCTGTCTGTATATCTATTTGTCTGTCTATTGTTCTATCCATCTACATATGTCTGTCATTATATCTGTCATTATATTCTTCAATCTATCTATCTGTCTGTTTTGATGTATGTATGTATGTATCTATCCGTCTCTATCTATCTGTCTATCTGTCTATCTATCTATCTATCTATCTATATACCTGAAAAAAATCTCTCCTTTATTATCTACAAAATATTCCCTTTTTCTTTTCAGCAAGACTTAAATCTCAAACAAATTCTTGTCATTGGTCATCTGGGAATCCAGATGTGTAGGCTGTATGGATTTAGTTTATGAGAGGAGTCCTACACCCACTGTGATTTCTATTTGTATTCTCAAAGAGTTGTTCATAGTGGAATCAGAATGGTGTGTGGTGTTTTTCTCGAGCAAGGGGAAGTGAAGGCTGGGGCAAGGTAGTCAATGTCAGCAGCTATGAGGCAGCTGACGAGACGAGACAGGTTTTTATTGTCATTGCCCTTTATGGCCCAGTGGATCCATCTGAGCCTAATGGTAAAGGATGTAAGTCTTCAAAACTATGGTGGCAGCTTCGGTCCCAGGAACTGCAGAGATGCTGAGATCCTGTTCAGTAATCCTGTTCTTGGCAAGTGTCATGCAGCGGATCTTTGAGAGGTTTTACAGGGTGTTCAGCTCCTGGAGGCCCTGCGTGTGTGGCAGGGTGTTTTGTCTTACACTTTCATCTCTGAAGTAAATTTGAACCTGTATGGCAACACATCCTCTCCAAAATCTTTCTGCAAGTTTTAATTTCCCCTGTTTTTGACCACTTTTATTCATGCGAGACAGACAAATTTAAACACACAATTGTTTGTTTTTCTCTTAATTATAGAGTCTGTTTTTGACTCATAATGTACCCTCTTGATCCACCTGTTTATTCAGTCTTGTTTATTTAAAACTTGATCAGATGCTAAGATGATGGTTTTTCTGGAGGTTAATATGTAATTATATATACTGAATATATGTTGTTATGCTCTCCAGACACATCATCATAAATAATTCTGTGCAAGCCATCACTCTTGAATGACCTCATCACCCATTCAGTTCCATATGGTTACTACTGCATGCACTTATTGTGTTTTCTGATTTATATGTGCACAGAGTCGCGCTCAGATGCGAGAAAGCCTTGTCGCCGCAGAACTATGATGCTCTGTGTCTTTTCCAGTGCTTGCCTTCCAAGAGATTGCTTTTGTTTTGGAAATGATTTTTGAATGTGACATGAATGCATTCATGAATGCGAGTATGTGTGTGGTCTTCATATACATATACAGTGATTGTTTGTTTACTGTTTTTCCATAGGTAATTTTAAGATTACATCTGGAAATTTTTGTCTTTTTTTCATGTATTGTTTTTTGATATTGAGAATTTGTTTTCTTTAAGTCCAATAATGTTTTCGGTCTTCTCACTTTTTTTTTATCACTCGCCCTTTTTTTCAATCTTGAGCTGACTTTATTTGAAACAAAACTCTTGACTTCAAAACATGAATCTTTGAGCATGAGTGTCTCGCAATTAATGGGCTGCACGCTAAACAGCACTAATTATCTCTACTGGTGTAACTGTACTGGTGTAAACTGCAGCACTCAATTTTTTTTTACTCACATTTGGATAAAAGTGCAATAATTACTCACTTAACTCTCGGAGCGAATAGGAGGAAGTGTGGATGGGGGTGTGATTTTTTTGCCCTCTGTGCCAATTTTTCTTGTGTTTGTGCACAGTAACACTGCGATGCAACCATTCACACGGCTGCCAGTGTGATGCAAAGACCTTTGTGTTACAGCTGGAAAGACAGCCACACACACACACACACACACACACACACACACACACATTTGGATTAGCACTTGCGCATACACTCTGGTAAGAGTCCAAAATGAGACAAAGCTCTCTCTCTCTCATCTCCATTCATGCTTTTTATTCTTTCTCATCATCATCAGCTAGATTGTGCTGATGTAATATTACGCAAATCTCAGAAAAAGGGCCTTAACTCATTTTAACCCCACTAAACTGTGCAGTTTTGCCTATGGGCTCTTGCTTACATTTAATTATGTATTTGAATTGGTTTAAGTGAAGCTCTTCATGATGGGATTTGTTTCAGTCTCACGCTAGACTCAGACGGCACACGTTCACAGTCCATTTGCTGACCGTCTGATGTGTATTGTGCACTAAACTGACAATCTCTTCGTAAATATAAGGGCTAATAGACTAGAACTTTTTCCATTTGCACAAGTATAGTAAAGAAAGTGGCAGTTATGGATGTATGTATATATATACAACCTGCCTATATATATCTTATATCCATTAGTGGACAGTTCACGGTGGTTTTCTTTTTTACTTTTCAGCATTCTGTACTTTTTTATTTTTGGGAAGATGCTAATATCTAGGGCAGGACTGGTGCGGAGCTGCCGTTAATGTACGCAGGGAAAGTGTTTGGACTGACAAAAGAAAGCAGAGAGTGGGTATAATTATTCAGATGAGTATTCACAACTCCTTTTGAAATCAGAGGAGAACTCCTAAACTTCTCTTTAGGCTCCGAGACATCACACTTCAAAAAACGCATGACTTTTTCCCTCAGCGGGTTTTACGCTCACCGGGGAGAAGGGTGGGTGGAACACAAACCCATGCAAATAAACTTCAAAATAACCGTCCTGTCACCGAAATCAAACACACATACACTGAGCTGGGGGAATTACTGGTGCAGATGGTAAAAAATGCAAGAGCACTTCAGTTTGTACTAAAAAGAGCAGATGACTTTACAATTGTCATTCTGGGAATACCTGTGTATTATACAGAAGATAACAAGGGACAGAAGCAGAATTTGGTTTTGGATGGATTCCAAATGCCATTTTTGCACCTTTGAAGCGAGCTGCAGGAAGGTGATGGTACTCCTTGGCTCATTCCAAACTAAAATTAGTAGCCTCTTTATTAGAAAATGTAGGTAAATTGAAATGTTACTGGGGTTTAAACTTAAAGTAGTAGGGCATAGTGAGATCACTTTGATGGCCCCACCAGGTGACTAGCTCATGATTTGACAGAAGAAAATCTTAGAGAATGCTGACATGCTGTGTAATTGGGATCTGTTTGTGCAGTCTTTCTATTGTAAAATATGAGCTGAAAGTGATGCAAACACATTGTCATTTGCAAACAGAGAAAAGACTGAGAGGGAGGAAGAGAGACCGAGAATTTGGAAGAGAGCAGGAGAATGGAAGGGCCATATCCTTGGTGTGGTGGTAAATATGTAATCTGTTGTTCTATGCCAGAGAAAAGAGCAGCTTTTTATTGTCAGGCTTCTAGGTGTCTTTAGGCAATTTGCACTAAATCAGTATTGAGCAAATTAATAAAAGACTGTAAGTGTTAATGTTTTATCCTATTATGCTCCTAATCAGTTTGACAGATTATAATCAGTGTTATTTTAATACTATTTATCTGCTATTAGAATATTTATTAATGTTTTGAATGGGCTTTTATCATTTAATCATTTATTTTTAAAAATGTCTATTTAACTTTAATATTCTTTAGTTTTAGTAATTTTAAATACTTTAACTTATTTTATTTCAACATTTCAATTTTTTTATGTAATATTTATATTTTATTTTAGCCTAATTTCAATTAACAAAAAATATTAATTAGTTGAAGAGCTCCCGTATAGCATTTTCTATTTTAAAGACCTCCTCCCCTCTGAGTGCCTACATTTTTGGTACCAACATCCTTGTTTCCAAGAGATTTTCCTCTCCTACCCTTACCGAAAAGAAGTATACTTTAAGTTTATTTTATTAAGTATACTTAAGTAAAGTTCAAGTATATTTTTAAGTATACTTTATGTAGTAAGTATACAAATATCAGTGTACTAGTAGTATACTTGTAAGTGTACTATTTCAATACTCATTGGGACTAAATTGGCCCACTTTCTAGTATAGAAGTATACTTTTATATAAATATACTTTTAAGTATAACAGTAGTAAACTTTGAGTACACAACTAGTTTACATCAAAATGTTTAGTTTGTACTGCAACTAACATTTTATTCTAGCTTCATGCATTCTTGTTTATAAACATTTGAATGTGGGTAAGTTTCATAAATAAAAAATAAATAAATAAATAAACAACATTTTAAACAAAAAGCTGAAAAAAGACTATGAATTGGATTCAGAATGATAATCAAAACGTAGATGGAGTCCAAAAGCTTGACAATCATTATTACCTCTTCATGGGTCAACATTTTATTCCACAATGTTACACAATTTTGATGCTGTTTTATGTCTGATGATCATGTTAGATTATGCGTGAAACCATCTGTTATTTTTCGGTTTCTTCTTCGCTGTTTCCATGTTTTGGAAATTCTGTACAGAAGATGTGTAATAGCGCCCACTACCGTATAACAATGAAAACATTCTCGGAGCCAGTGTTGTGCAAGTTACTTCCAAACTGTAATACATTATAGATTACTTCAGATGGCCGCTTGCAACACGACAGGGGTAGTGCAGCCTGAATTGCGCAACCCACTCGACACTGGAACGACCACCGCTGAAGCGCCGTCCCGCCAACAGTAACCGACTGAAAGGGAACTGTGAATAGCTTGGGTCTATTCATATTAGACACAACAGGACTATATGTAAACTTTAATGCCATGACAAGATGCGCATACTTCCATCTCACGAATGTACAGTCTTCTGCCATCTTCACCCATTAACCACTTTTCCACTGGCCAGTGCGAGCCGGGGCTTACAGCGAGCCAGGCAGGGCTAATAGCCTAGGGCCTCGAGCACAGAGGCCGAAATCATGCCACGTTTCCGCTGTCCTGTAAAACCCGCCCTAAACACGGCTTCACTGGACTACGTCACACAATACAAAGTTCCACCAGCGAGAGGGAGATAAATGAAATAAATGGCTAAACAAATATATCAGAAGCTGTCGTTTAGTCTTTATTTACAAACTTGGACACCACACCCGGCTATTGACTGACCACGAACAGGAAATAGAACTTATTTGCGGCATTTTTGATTCGTTAATGTCTCGCAGTCTTGCTGTTTTTTTTTTTCTTTGAACAATTACATTTTGGGCTAAAAGTGTGTTGTAATGCAAGCATTACTGAACATGTACAGAGTAAAATATTACTGAAAATTGATTAGTAATGCCTTACACTACTGCGTTACAGTAATAAGTAATCCGTTACTGTAATGCATTACTTTTGTAGCGCGTTACTCCCAACACTGCTCGGAGCACAAGTAGGCTATAGCTCAAATAAATATAGACTTTTTCTAAGTATAATCAAGTATACTTAAATGTCATTTTTAGTATATTTCTGAGAAGTACATAAAGCACATTTCTGAGAAGTACATAAAAAGTAGACTGAAAGTATACTTTCCTATTTTTTAGTTTAAAAGAAGTATACCAATAGCACACTTGAATAAACTTCTTTTTCGTAAGGGTAGTGTAACCCTGTATATGCGGCACACAATAATGACGCGAGTGCCATCACTAAAATGGAATTGAAGTGGTTGTTTTGCTTTTTGTACCATGTTTGGTAGAACATCAAGCAATTACATGGTAATTTACCTGCAGAGCAAGAAATATGTTGCTTGCATCAGGATCAGGAAGTTCTTTTCACTGCAAAGCCAGCTGTTCTGTGCACAGATGGCCTATGAAAACCCTTCTGACATGCTATATTGAATTTCCTGTGAAATCGCTTGAATATGCTGTTGAAGAGGTCAGTTAATTTAGTTGAGTATTCAAATGAGTCATGCAAATGCGTGTTTTGGGTTTGTCATGCAATTGATTTTAGACTCCAAACATACATGTGAAATTCAATTTATATGTATTAAAGGGGCTGTCCAGTCAAAAATGAAAAATGTTTTGGACACCATTGACTTTCATTGTGTGGACAAAAACAAACATTTTTCAAAGTACTGTATTGTCTGTTTTCCACAGGGAAAAAAAGTTAAACAGATTTGGAATGACATGGGGTGACATGGAACATTTGAAACATCTTTGTTTTTTTTTTTGTTTTGTTTTTTCCCCGCAAAAAAAAGTAAGTTAAACAGGTTTGAAACGACATGGAATCATTGGAATGTCTTTCATTTCCACAGAAGAAAAAGTTACACCGGTTTGGAACAACACGAGAGTGAGTAAATGATGGAGGAATTTAAAGTTTTGGATGAACTATTACTTTTAATGTGTTTTTCAGTATAGCCCATAGGCACATCTGAGTCCAGACATGTAAAGTCTATATCCTGATGGATGTCATCAAATTATAATGAGAATTAATGGATGATGGAAAACAGCTTCAGGAGATTTTCATGGGTCAAGACGTTTGTGACATTCCTGCCTTCGAGAATGGTGTCCACTGTCTATGCTTGAAAGTGCCGAAAGGTCACGGTCTCCGCTGCACAATGCTAGTGCTAACTGTCGTGTCCACTCCGTGCAGTGACTGTGTCTTAATTAAATTAAGCTGTTGTAATTTCCTGGCACACACTGATAGAGCTGTTTTAGAGCCGCAGGACTATGAGCAACTGTGTACCTGATAGTGGATTAGCATTTAGACGACTACTGCCAGGCCATGTTGAATATTACTCCTCACCAGACTCTCTGGTCATTCCTTTTTCCTCTCTTTTTTCCTCTTAAAACTAATTTCATCCTTCCCCAGGGTATGGCAGTGTGCCGAACTGTCTGTCCGTGGGGGTCGGCGGCAGCCCCGCAAACCAGAGGACAAGGTAGAGAACAGCAGGGGAGAAGAGAGGAAAGAATTTTAGGCCCGTCAAAAAGGGAAGAGATGAGTACCTTATCGCTCCTTGTTTAGTTTATCTGTCGTGTCCAGGTTCTTCATGAATCATCCAGGACAGGAGCAGAGTCTTTTCTCTGTCTTTTTTAGTTTTACATCTCTCCAATTCTTTTGTGAGTGAATGAGCAGAACATGGAGTCTGAAGTCCCCTACTCGTCCTTTGAGTGTCCGGAACCAGGGACGCCAGCGTGAACATTCACTCGCAGCAGGAACTGAATTTAAAACTCAGCAGTGTGACAATCGTGCTGCATCTCTGAATGACAGCAGAGACGAGGACATGAATAAAGTGACATTAAAGTTTAAAACTTCATGAGACTTAATTTCCAGGAATCCTATCTACATATCTGTTCAGTTTATCATTGTTTCTCTATCTGTCTGTCTATTGTTCCAGCTATTATTTTATAATTTGTTCTATCTGTCTTTTATTCTATCTATGAAATTCACAGTCTTTCCTCTCTAAAGATATGCTATAGACTTCTTCTCTGCAGACACACACACACACACACATCCATAATCCCACTTCAGCTAGTCTGATCATGTTCACTCCTTTAAACTACTGTGTTCGCAGCATTCAGGGGTTCATATTGGGAGTCAATATTGCAGTGCGCCACAGCAATATTCACACACATGGTGTCCGTCGGTCTGTTGCATCTCCATTTCCTTGTCCTTCAGCTCACATTATCTAGGGTTGGACTAAAAACATTGTGTTGAATCCGTGGGCTGTCTTCCCTGGCGCCTCCAGGCTGTTGGCACCATCGTGCTAAGATGGTCCACTGTGTCTGTGGGAGTCTGAGTCTATCTGTGCAGCCCTACTTGGCATCTCCAATCCGAAACCTGTCCATTCACCAGTACCAGCTGGCCCTCCCCCTACATAATCCCTCATGCCAGTGATGCCCTTTGGTTACCACCCACCCCCCCCCGGCCACCTGCTGCGGACCATGCTGGTATTTGATCAAGTAATGCCAATTGCGGACTGCCCAACATGACCACTTCACCCACATGCCAGCAGGATGCGGTTCATGACCCAGTCACATGCTCTCACTGTATTATTTTAGATCCGACAACCTGCTAGTGGGGATTTGTAGACGTGAAGTCCACGCTCCACAGGGCTCTTGTGATTTGAGCGCTGTTTTAGTGGTTCGCAACACAGGAGTCATTTAGTAGGAGTGGCTTGCTTTTCACAGATAAAAGAACAGGTGTCATTTTATGTGTCTCTACTTATGTTTCTTTGAGTGTGTGTGCATGTGGAAGGAGAAAAGATAGAGAGAGGTGGAGGAAAAGAGGGAGAGAGAGATCTCAACAGTATCTTGACAGCCTAGATCATATCATAGAGCCTCAAAACCTGCAGCCATAGTCTCTGATGGAGTGTGTGAGTGGCTGTGTGTGTTCCCGCCTGTCGTCAGCTGGAGCCGTTGAGATTAGATTGACAGAGAGGGAGGGAAAGGGACTGTGGAGACATCTCTAAAGACTCCTGATAGAATAGGCTGATAATGCCAAAGAGATCAATTTAATAGCTTGGCCTTCCTTATCAGTGTCCCAAAACAGGAGGAAGGGACTGAAAGACAGCCATATGAGAGAGAGGAGACTGGAATGGAAGTTGAAGCCTTGGGCTAGTTTGTACGCTCTTTGTTCGCTAAACAGTTGCGTGTGATATTTCAATGCAAAAACGTGCATCTTATTCACCAACCACCCACAGTCCAGATAAACAGAGTGCTAAATGTGCTACAATAGTGCTACTCTGTATTTAAATTCAGCCATTGTCAATGCAGACACGCCTCCTTTCTATGCAAATTAGGCTCATTATAGATTTTTACTCAAAACTCAGTGCTAAATGCCTGTAGAACTTAACAGCAAGCTATTATTACCTTTGGAAAGCTGGTGTTAAACTGAATTTCATTTCAGAGAGATGTTTGTGTATATTTTTTTATTGAACTGCAATTATTCATCAAATGATGATCATATAATGGAGAAAAGCCTTATATTTTTATCCAGACTTTGAAGATTACTGAATACCGACATGAGAAACATTTTCTCTGATATTTTAGCAATCAGTGCATATTTTATATCAGCTGTCTAGAATCAAATTTAGCTATGCCAGATTCGTGAATTAGCCACTTTTATCAGTGAAATAAGTTTGGAAAATGATCTGAAATTGTTTGCTGTTCAGTTTGATTCATTAGGACAGTTCACTCGTGCACTGAATCGTTTGCAGTGAATTCTCACAGTGAAGTAGTGGCGGGATATTTTATAAGATATAGCACAATTTACCTACAATGCAATGTAGGGGGAAAAAAACTAGCAGAAGCCTTCTCTTGTTTGTCAGTGACAAAGCAGCTTTTTATGGTGTGTTCAAATTATGAATGACTGTACTACAGGTAAAGACAAGTAATATCCATTTATATCCAAAACAGTATTAGAGTATCAAAATATGGGCTTTTTTAATGAGTGGCTTGTGTCCCAGTACTGATGAAACACTCAGGTTCAATACTAAACTTTTACAGTATTACCTGAATTGCATAAAGGTAATAATATACACATAATGGTACATTATTTCATGACGAAATCAGACTAGGTGTACTGTATAAACAAACCCATTCAATGTTATTTTAAAGTAAACTGACAAAATTCACTCTTCTGGAAACATGCATTAATTAACTTGAAGCAGTCATCCATTATTGAGTTTGAACAATTAAAGTGACATTATTAAAACAACTTACTACACTCTGGAACTATAAGATTTTACTGTTTTTGTCCTCTTTTTTGTCTTTTGTCTTTAATCTGCCATGATCATGATCAGAAACGGTACGTCCCAGCTGGAGTATGAATGATGGGATCATTTGCTGAATCACCCTGATAAAATAGTACAACCCCCTGTGATTATGAGTCTGATGGAGTGTTAACAGGGGGCGATTCTCAGGAATTTTCAAAAGTAAATGAAGTAAAGCGGAGTAGTCTCATCAGGAAGACATCTCCTTTTTAGGTGTTAGATTTGGATGGTTTATGCACAGTAGACCTTATAGTAGAGTCTGAATATACATGAAGGGCACGTGCATTTGTTCCTGGATAAATTATTACAGAGTTTAAATGTGAAATTCTGGCCTGCCTTTTTTGACAATGACTTTTAACTTCTCCATACAGCTCATGTCATGTGCTGCAAACTATAAACATTGTGAAAAAAAGCATTGTGATTTTAACTGACAGGTGCTTATTTCTTCTTTCTGTTTTTCATGCTTTCTCCACTTGATGACACCTGCTATTCAGGTAAGACAGCACTGCATAATATTCCTGTTATTTATTTGCTGTGGCACAGGTGGCTCATTTATATGCTAAGGAAAAGAGTAAAGCACTTTGCACGCATACGTGCGCGCAAAGAGTGAACCCTTCTATTATGATTGAGCGCACACTATGTTTACATCAATCAAGTCTGACAAAGTACACTTCAGTAGCTTGTCGATACTTGTCGTAATTCCGACACCCATTTGCAGGTGGTCCTGTGATCGCTCAGTATGCATCCCAACAGCTGCTCAATGGCAGAATTCAAGAGCTGATATAGATATGAATTAAATATGAGAACAAGGAGGCTTATATGTTATAATTGAAAAGATCAGTGTCAGCTCAGGCCAGTTCTGCAAAGAACAGACACTTCCATTGCTGATATATAATGTCTACTGACTCAGACCAGAGGGGAAGGTACATAGCTCTGTAACTGATTTCTTTAAATGCCTAATCAAAGGATTGATAGCAAAGTTTTTTTTTTTTTAAAGCTGAGAGTCAATCATATCTGTAGTGTATCAAGAGAGCCCTTTTTTAACACATTACAGTCTTTGAATAGCTCAGAAAGTGCTTTGCCAGGGTCTAAATTATTAATACTTTCATCTCGACCGTTAACCTCTTTCCTGCCGTTTTTATTCTTAACCCTTGGCCTATAGACCACTCAAGATGATAAATGTGTTTCTGAACTGGTTCTGGCTTCCCAGGTCCTAGTCTGGGTCAGGAGTTTTTTGCATGGCTTTTAACCTTGGCGAGAGTTTGCGGCATGACCAGAATACTTGATGTGCTATTTTAGCAAATGCGATTTCTTTAATACTGAGATCCAAACTGTCTGTCTTCTGTGCGAGCTAAATTTGGCTTGGTGGTATCTGTGGCTTTATTCGAAAAGAGGAGAGATGAAGAGACATCGTTTTCCATTTCGCAGACTCTTAAATGTATCCCAGCTGAGGCACTTTGCAGAAATTCAGACCTGATTAGATCATTTCAGTTAAAACGTCCTTTCCACAACATGTTGCATTCTCATTGTGTCACAGAATTCTCCAAGCATTGTATGGTTAAGCCCGACACGTACTCTGCACCACCGCTTAGCCAGGCAAGGATTTTTTTTTTATCTCATTGTGCTCTGAAACAGTGTAGCTGCAAAGGGCACGTCTGTGGTCATTTTTCAGTTTCAGGTCACCTAGTTGTTATTCCAGGACAGTTTCAGAGAATACTGTTAACCAAGTTAGTTAAAGGGGTCCTATTATGCTCGTTTACAATGTCTTGATTTTGTTTTGGGGGTGTACTAGAACAGGCTCTCATATTAGGTTGTTCGAAAAACACATAATTTTTCACATATTTTACATTATTACAGCACCTCTCTCCCCAGCCTGGCATGAACGGCTCGAATAGTTCCTGTATCAAATGAAGGCCCGCCTTCTGAAATACGAAATGTGCTGTGATTGGTTAGCTGGGCCAGTGTGTGCTGCGATTGGTTAGCTGGGCCAGTGTGTGCTGTGATTGGTTAGCTGGGCCAGTGTGTGTTGTGATTGGTTAGCTGGGCCAGTGTGTGTTGTGATTGGAACATTACAGACTAACTAAAGTTGAAAAAGTGAAAAAGCATAAGGTCCATTTTTACCACTAGCTACCTGAATAGTTAAAGTTAAAGCGAGTGGTCATTGCTATCTACCTGAATAAGTTGAAGTAAACATTTATATCTAATTACCTGAATAAGAGAACATTTAATTAGTAGCTACTTGAAAAATTGCTTCGTTACATTGAATGTTTACAGCATACTGTAGCTAGCGGCCTGAATGATGAGTTACTTAAAGTCAACATGTATAGTTAGTTACCTGATAAATTAGTTAAAATCAAAATTTGTAGTTTGTTACCTGAATGATTAGTTAAAGTGAATGTTTATCACTAGCTACCAGTAAACATTTGCAGCCAACTGCCTGAATAAGAAGCGAAGGTGAATATTTATAGCTAACTACCTAAGTAATATAGTTAGTTAAATTGAATGTAATAGCTAGCTACATGAATGATTTGTTGATGTGAGCATTTATTGCTAGCTACCTAGCTTTCTAAGCAAGTTTTTAAATGAATAAGTGGTGAATGGAACTTTTTGGTACTTTCATTCTGCACAATGCAATCAGAAAGTGTGTGCAGTTGTATAAAATGTATTATGATTAATATTTCATTATGCCAGAAGCGACAGCAACTCTCCTCTTTGATAGCGCAAGATATTAACCAGAACAACCTGTCAAATGGATGTTGTGTGTATTAGAGCACCAAACCTATCCGAGTTAATTATTTGATAAGATCAAGCCGAAATTTTCTCATGCATTTCTACTCATCCATCCAAAGTAAAGTTGAAATGGCTCTTTCTTTCTTTCTTTCTTTCCAAAGAAAAGTGCAGAAAATAGTGTTAACCTTGAAGGTTCTGAAGTGAGAATTACGTGATGCGGAATGTTATGCTTGCGTGAACAGCACACTGGGTCACAAAGCATGAGCTATATATGCTTTTCTACCATAAATATGGCACCAAGGGCCTGTCAGCTAAGACGTTAGCATGTCACATGCATGACAGCTCCATCATTTTAACAGTATGTTCTACATAAATGTACAGCTTCAATCAAGCCTGAGAGGATGCCTATGGCAGAATCAGTTCTGAGTGTGCCAGAAACAGAATAATGCATGTTTTGTGTGTTTATCTGTCAATATGAGATGGAGTATATGTGTGAGATGGATATAAGTGTAAACGCACTCATGTATAAAGACACTGATGGATGATAAACTGATCCCGGGACACGGGAACGAAGGAGCGGGGAGACACGGCGTAAAGTAACTCACAAGGGTTTATTTGAACAAAGGCTTGGGATCACAGGACTCGACACATCAGGATGACGTTTAATGACTGACAAAGGACAAGAACTAGAACACACTTTAAATACACAGGAACTGATGAGGGGAAGACAAGGGACACCTGGAACTAATGACAATTAACATTGGAAACACCTGGGAACAATGAACTCAAAACACGAGACAGAGAAACTGGATGACGGAGCACATAGGGAGCAAAGACACACACAAAACCTGGCCCAGAGCCTGACATTCCTCCCCACCTCCCGGAAGGCGTGTCCTCACGCCACACAACATGCAATGGGGAGGGGGGGTGGGCGCTCTGGAGACCTCTAGGAGTAGGGATACCAGACGGGAGGCCTCCAGAGAGGGGCACCCTGGTGGATCTGTCAGCTCTGGGCACTCAGGCGGAAGAGGGACCACAGGAGGACATGGCGGAGTAGGGAACACAGGAGACCATGGCGGGGTAGGGAACACAGGAGACCATGGCGGGGTGGGGAACACAGGAGACCATGGCAGGGTGGGGAACACAGGAGGCCATGGCGGAGTGGGGAACACAGGAGGCCATGGCGGAGTAGGGAACACAGGAGGCCATGGCGGGGGAGGGAACACACAGGAGGCCATGGCGGAGTGGGGAACACAGGAGGCCATGGTGGTGCTGGCAGTTCCTGAGGTCATGGAGGAGCAGCCTTCGAGGCCGCGGCCTTAGCCCCCGCCTCTACCCCCCAAAAAAAAATACTTGGGGGCGTTTACAGGTTCCGAGGCCCTCCGTGGGTCAGGACCGGGGACTGGAGCCCTCCCTGGGCTTTCTTGCAGATCTGTAGCCCTTGGGGGATCGGGAGCCGTTCCTGGGCGGAACCGGGGATCGGGGGCCCTTCCTGGGCAGAACCGGGGATCGGGGGCCCTTCCTGGGCAGAACCGGGGATCGGGAGCCCTTCCTAGGCTCTGCGGGGGATCTGGAGCCCGTTCTGTCACGGTTCACACACACGAGGAACACGGGAACGAAGGAGCGGGGAGACACGGCTTAAAGTAACTCACAAGGGTTTATTTGAACAAAGGCTTAGGATCACAGGACTCGACACATCAGGATGACAGGATGACGTTTAACGACTGACAAAGGACAAGAACTAGAACACACTTTAAATACACAGGAACTGATGAGGGGAAGACAAGGGACACCTGGAACTAATGACAATTAACATTGGAAACACCTGGGAACAATGAACTCAAAACACGAGACAGAGAAACTGGATGACGGAGCACATAGGGAGCAAAGACACACAAAACCTGGCCCAGAGCCTGACACATATAGCCTATATTGATTATTTCTTGGCATTGAACCTTTAATCGGAAAATACGAGGAACAGAATTACAATGTGTCTTGACATTTTAATGACAGAAAGCTCATCTGACACTATCACCTGGGCTGTTTATAACAAATATGCAAAGGAAAAAGATGATTCTGTTGTTATTGGAACATTTTAAGAAGCATTTATAGGAGGTAGATTTCTCAGTTGACTCTGCATTGGGGGATGTGGCAAAAACATTAGCTTTTTTATAAATAGAGAGCAGACGGGATTGTGACATGCAAGCGCAGGCCAGATCCAAACCTGTGTTCTCATGAGCTAAACACCTTATGTGTCTGCTCTGGCGACCTCTTCTCTTTTAACCTCAGACATGAAGGTGTTGTTGTGTGTGAGTTCATGAAGCAAGGCTTTCGCCATCCCTAAAAATAAAAACTCAATCTCAGTGATGTTCTGTGACCTATCGTCAGGATGTAGCCTGTCCAGAGTGTCAGAAAGCTGCCGGCAGCAACACGCCGCAGGTCAAAATGACCAAAGTGTCAGAGACTGTAGCGATAAAGCAGACATTACACCAGCTGCTGGGGCTGTTTCACGTGAAAATACTGTCAAAGAGAAAATAGCTTTTCACTTTTTCCTGCCACTCTCTTGCACAAATGCACTCAGTTCATTCAAGTCTATTGAGTTTTGTATATCTCTCCAACAGTAAATAACTTTTTCAAAAGTAGAGTGATTTATTCACTTGAATCTGTTTGGATGGTTCATTTAAATGAACAGATTCAAAACAATAATGTTTTTTATCATTGTTACAAACATTGAACATGATGTGGTTGAAGGACAGAGTGACTGAAAATTATCCACTCAATCCTTATTTTCATAGTAAATATTTATATATTTTTTTGTTTGTTTATTTATTTATTTATTTAGATGAGGCTAATACAAGTCTGAGCATAATAAATACTGAGATAGACTGTAAGAGAAACTTACCTTTGTTTTAACCATGTGGTTAAAAAGACTATGAAGATAATTTTTTTTGTGATGTCAAAAGATCAAAGCATTATTTTGAAATTGGAAAAATACAACATAAAAATGCTAAAAGTGAAGGACAAATCCTACAGTACAAATGAAAATCCTACATACTGTAGACATTGAATGTATTGAATGTATTCATTAATATTTAACGATTATTCACATTGGCAGATATTTAGATGAAAAACATGTTATTTTAAAATGTGTTTTGATTTACACACTAAATCTTTCTAATAACATGACTAATTATATTAGTAGTTTAATTAGAAGTACCTGAGCATTTATTTGACTGGAAGTTTCCTAGGAACAGGTAGACATTTGGTGAGCACTGGTGTAACTTTTACTTATTTATACTGTTGTATGGATTTGTTTACCTGTGTAGGCTGCTTAAAGTTAATGGCAACTCAGCCCTGAAAACCAAGGATCAAGGATTTCATGTTCTCTAAACTGCATCACTAATGCTACTAACCCAAGGACATAAACATACACTGGCACAGTTCGATCTCAAACTGCCTTTTGACCCACAAACACTTCATTTTCTCTGTCGGTTCAGTCCCAGAAGTCTTCTGGGCCCCACTTTATATTAAGTGACCTTAACTACTATGTACTTACATCAAAAATTAAGTACAATGTACTTATTGTGTTCATACTGTATTGCAAAAAGTGGGTCCATCTTCTGTGTTTACGTGCACTTGTGAGGTTCTTCTCTTCATATCCGTGCAAGAAGAGTCATTCATTAAAGATCTTAAGCCTACCTGGGCACTGTCTGCTGTAACACTGCTCAGATGGAGCCATTTTGTTTTAGTACGTTGAGCGTGTAATTGACCACAGCCACCCACTCGACAACTCATCTCGATTCTCTCGCTCTCCTACTTCAGATTTATCTCCAACCGTATATCTGTTCCTTTAATGTCTGTTCATTTCACCCTCTCTTTCTTTCTATGTGAGGCTGGTGTGAATCTGCGTTATATTCTTTGACAACCAGCAGCCGAATAAATGCTCTCTCCCCATCTGCCATTTATTCATTCGGCTGCTTTGAAAACTCTTAGATGATGTATTTGTTCTTTGTTACACATGCGGTTCAGTTTTCACATTTCTGCTAGCACGACTTTCACACAGTGACAAAACGGCTGACAGGACTTTTTATATTAAAAATGCATTAAAAATGACTGATATGCACCTGGTTTGAAAAATTTTAGACTGCTGAGCTAATAATATTATGAACTTCCAGACTGACAGAGATTTTTTTACAGTGCACACATTAAAACTGAACTAATAATCCTTATGTGTACATTGTTAACATTATAACCATAAAATAATATTTGCTAGTCCTATTTTCTTACATTTACAAGCTAACAGGCTAATACAGTCATATTTGAAGTCATTATCATGCATAGAATAAGGCAATCCCTAAATAACATCTTCAAATGCTAAATGTACATTCAATAACATGTGGCAGTAATGCTGTTGCCAGGAAGTGATTCTGGTTTAGAGCAAATTAGGTTGTGTTTATTTTGCTTCTTTGGTAATAGACCATTGTATGCTGTCGTTTTCTGATAAATTATGTAATAATTTGCACCTTTTGTAATTTGGTCGTGACTAAGCTATCACTAGAGCTCACAATATTACAGGTAAACAGTGTAGTGAGAGAATGAGTCATTAGCCTTTATGAGTTTATATTCCTGAAAGTGCAATTATGTAGGCAATGATGACACATTGCCAATAAAATGTAGGTTGTGTTTTATGAGGCTGTGTTGAGGAAGCTACTCAAAGATTAAGCTAGATACGCTACTAACTACTCATACAGAAAAAAAGTACATTATTGTTTTCATGTATTGTTTTGAAAAAGTTGTCTTTTGGTTGGAGAATGTCATAACCTGCTGTATAGAATCATTCACAAGCTTCACATGTAGGTGTTCAAATTAATTCAAATAAGATCTTCTTCATCGCTGGCAAACAACCGGATCGGCAGGTTTGATTTCAGTTTGATATTGCCAGTTAAATATTCTCTGTATCCAGCACTGTTTCTGTTCTCTGTGTTTAGAGGTTTTCAAACTTTGTAATGCAAGAGACAATTTTTACTGTGTAAGTGGGATAAAGTGTGAAAAAAATAAGTGTGGTGATATAAAAATATTTTTTTTCATTCTACTGAAATTAGCTAATAGCTTGTTTCCGTAAGACCTTTGTTCGTCTTCAGAACACAAATTAAGATATTTTTTGGAACTAAAGCGGTGCGAAAGGCCCTGATGTCCTTACTACCTTTCTGGGCCTTGAACCTGGTAGTGGTGTTGCTGTCTATGTAGGGTCAGAAAGCGCTCGGATTTCATCAAAAATATCTTCATTTGTGTTCTGAAGATGAACAAAGGTCTTACAGGTTTGGAACTACACGACTAATGTCAGAATTTTCATTTTTGGTGAACTATCCCTTTAAAGCTCTTAGATCTTCCTCCATCCAATCAACAACCACTGGATTGAACCAAGCGTCTACATTTTCTTTCTTTTTCAATAATCTGTTTCGTTCAGATGTACATCACAATAGGGAAGAAAAGATGTCGCTACTTTCGTAAGTATTCATTTAAAATATAACACAGCATTTGTCAATGCTTCCATGCTAAAATATCTTTGATACTGAAAAGCTGATTTTTAAACTAGCATCACTACCATCGCTCTTCTAAGAAACTAAAAGCGCCGCTACAAATAGCGAATCTACTATGTAAGACAGCGAAACTCCAAATCAACCCATTATTTTTTCATCTCTGTCTGTTGTTTCTCTTAGTCATCGCAGTGTGCTCAGCGATCGTGAGATAAGACGTAATTAAGGATTGGTGATTTGGATATTAAATCAAATCCTCATCACAGAGGCAGTTTCAGCAGCTGTTTCTTCGTCCGCTGTGTGTGCATGTGTGTGTGTACTCTCTCATTGGTTCATCTGGTCACAAGCCACATCTGTACTGCATTTCAGCAGCAGCACTGAACTGTGTCTTTTATCTGATAAGAAAAATAACTAAACAAACAAATACATATCAGGCTGATGTAAACAGACAGAGATGAAAAGCACAAGGTGTGGTGGTCAGGGAAGACTAGTGGGGCCACTCATGCTGAAACTTTAATTAAAAGCATTGTTTACTCTTACTGAAGACCCTACAGCCCCGTCTGCCTGAAAATGGTGTGTGTACGCGTGCAGTGGTATGTATTGACAGTATGTGTGTGTGTTGTTCTTGTTTGTGCGGTGCTCTTTAAGCAGACTGCTGTTCTCCACTGCACACCTCATTTGCAAGAAGTCATGATCTCATTTGCCTGGTGTGCTTTCCATTAGCAAAGAGTGACACTACAGCACTGCAGAGGCGGCGAAGTGTGTGTGTTTTAGTCTTCCCGACAATATCTAGACATTTGCCAACTGCGAACATTTCACATAATGTAACACTTTAAAAGAAGAGTCTGTCTCGATATCACACGTTAAAATATTTATTACAGAATCCAGTGGTTGTGAACTGTTTTTTTTTGTTTTTTTAACAAAACTCCAAGAAAATTTCTTGTTGAGAGTTGTGAAGTGCAACTAATCTGTCAGTCCCTTCAGGATGACTAGTGGGCTCATGCTGAAACTTTAATTAAAAGCATTGTTTACTCTTACTGAAGACCCTACAGCCCCGTCTGCCTGAAAATGGTGTGTGTACGCGTGCAGTGGTATGTATTGACAGTATGTGTGTGTGTTGTTCTTGTTTGTGCGGTGCTCTTTAAAGCAGACTGCTGTTCTCCACTGCACACCTCATTTGCAAGAAGTCATGATCTCATTTGCCTGGTGTGCTTTCCATTAGCAAAGAGTGACACTACAGCACTGCAGAGGCGGCGAAGTGTGTGTGTTTTAGTCTTCCCGACAATATCTAGACATTTGCCAACTGCGAACATTTCACATAATGTAACACTTTAAAAGAAGAGTCTGTCTCGATATCACACGTTAAAATATTTATTACAGAATCCAGTGGTTGTGAACTGTTTTTTTTTGTTTTTTTAACAAAACTCCAAGAAAATTTCTTGTTGAGAGTTGTGAAGTGCAACTAATCTGTCAGTCCCTTCAGGATGTGGTGATCTCTCTCAGAAATTAATTCAGATTTAACCTATTCATGCATTATTTGCGGTACGTTGCTGCAAAAAGTGTCCCACAGTGCTCTTCAAGATTCAGTTTGAATTGAAAAGCTGTGGAATTTAAATGGATAGTTCAGGCATCTGTCATCATTTACTCACCCTCATGTTGTCCCATAAAATTATTTAGAATAAAATTATATATATATATATAATGACAGAAATTTCAGTTTCCCTTTAAAAAAAGTAATGAAAAAGTCATTTGAACTTCTTTAGTGATGATTATTATGATTATATTTCTAATTATGCTCAGCACTAAAATATTTTCTTAAATAGCTCTTTGTAACTGGAAATGGCATGGAAAGTCACCAGCTAAAAGGTATAGAGACCCTGGAGGTTTGTGTACAGTGACTAATCCAGTTTTGAATATTGTTCAAAAAATATTACCAAAACTCTCATTGCATCCTCAATGCCCTCAGTTCATTTGCTAATTAGTAAAGTTAATTCTGTGTTTTTTCTGACTCTGCTAAATACAGAATATATAGAACTGCAGAGACTAATGCACTGTTGTCTTAATATTTGCTACTAAAATATAAAGTAAAGTATAACTAAAATATTTACAGATACTCCTACTGTGATTAACACTAATTGTATAATGATTATTGGTGAACTTTCAAAGTAAAGCACAAAAGATCATGAACATTGCAAACTTGGTGCTGCAGTATAAAACATATACTGTAAAATATTTATGACTTATGTTTCTTGCAGAAACTTTTTAGTTAGAAAACGTACAGTTACTTTTGAATGGCTGTCAATAGAGAAAGATGCTTTTTGATGCAAATAGTGTAGTTATAATGTAAAGCAGCCGGAGCGAACTGAGCCATGCTAACAGCCAGCTTTGACCTTTAACCCCTTTCGTCCTGATGTTGATTGTAGCCAGATAAGTCAAGCATAGAAGAAATAAAAACGGATGAATATAAGTCAAGTAATGCATTTTACTTTGACTTGCAGTGGTCAAGTGGCCTCATTTGTTTAGCTGGACAGTGTCTGCCCTTCAAACCACTCTGTTCTTTGTTTCCTCTGTGACCTAATTATTTGTCCTTCACTCCTGGTTTCTGGGTTCTGTATTAACAGAGCAGACCAGACCTGGAGACACTGTCAGGCCCGTGTTCAGTCACACCGCTGCTGTACAACTGAAACAACTGCAGCTGCTGGTAAAAGGCTCAGTTACTGGACGCTGATGTAGAGAATTAATTCCGCTCCGGTCCAGATAAAAGTGGAAAGTAACCCTACAAGGCATGAGTTAATCTGGTTGATTTCGGTTAATTAGCGACCGCTGTCGTATAGAGATGAATTGCACGGTGAATTATTTCATTATGCGGTGACTTCATGCCGACATAACTGAGACACAAACTGTGGGAGCTGATAAACGGCTGTCCAGCACAGTATTGAAAAAATTGAATGCTTTGAATGTTCCAGCCAGATTTATTTCACTCCCTCACACTGAACATGTTGAGATGGTCTATCTTTTTTTTTTCTATGGACATTCACAACTAGGATTGAAGATTGGTTTTAAGAGCTCAATAAAAATGATTCATGAACATTTTGTAGCTCTTAAATGCCAGAAACTTTTATCAGACATGCTCGGCGACGTGTTTAGATTTTTTTGAGGCAGGTGTATGGCTTGGATGAGGGATCAAAGTTGTTCTTTTGAGTCCTAAGGGGTTTGAAAGACATCAAGTGCTAAATTCAGATTATATCCGGGGGTTTGAGGGGCATTTTAGGATTTTGAAAGAGAACCGCCACAATCCCTACTGCAAGGCAGCTATTAGAAAAGGTTGTAGTGTTGCCATCTACTGTTAACAAAATTGGCCTGACTAGGGGAAAAAAAACCTCAAGCTAATATGTAAAGCAGAGAATTAAGTCTTGGCAAGAAGCAATTAAGAGACACACAATTAACTCACCTTATCTTGCTTTAATGATACCATACCTGAATGAACTTGAAAACATAGTAGTCATCCTATGTGTTAATTGTTCTGTTTGAACAGAAAGAAGGTTTTCAGATTCAGAAGGTTTTACTTTGCCTGGGGCTAAGCTGACTGTTTCAACATATGCAAGAGAAGTATAGGATAGAGAGGGTCAGAGGTCACAATATCAGTTTGTTTAATCAATATTGAGTGCAGGTGTGGTATATGGAAAGTACAGATATGTCTCCTCCAAAGTAAGAGACTACTGCATACTCGTTAAAAATAAATAAACACTACCGTTTAAAAGTCTGTAAGTTTCTATGCATATATACATACATATATATGTATAGTGTATGTATGTAAAAGAAATCGCTTACGCTGACCATTTATTTGACCAAAAATAGCAATATTTTAAATATTATTGCAATTAAAAAAAATCATTTTCTGTTTTAATATATTTTAAAATGTAATTTATTCCTGTGATGGCAAAGCTGAATTTTCAGCAGCCGCTGCTCCAGTCTTCAATGTCACATGATCCTTCAGAAATCATTGTAATATGCTGATTTGGTGCTCAAGAAACATTTGTTATTATTATGAATGATGAAAACAGTTGCTACTTAATATTTTTGTGGAAACCATGATACACTTTTTTTCAGGATTGTCTGATGAACAGAAAGTTCAAAAGAACAGCATTTATTTGATATAGAAATGTTTTGTAACAGCGTAAAAGACTTCACTGCCACTTTTAATCAATTAAATTATACTTGCTGAATGAAAGTATTCATTTTCTTTCATAAAAATATCTCTGAACCCAAAACATTTGAACTGTAGTGTAAAAAAAGTATTGTGTATTTCTGTGTCATGTTTTTATTCATAATTTAAATGATCAGTAACCAGGGATGTGGTCTAACTTATTTCACTGTGAATCACCCTCTTACTTGTCTTTGAAATCTTTAGAATTACTTTCAGTGTTTTCTCTTTATCTCCTTTAGTCAGTGTTGGACCTGGTCATAGGTGATATAGGGCGGCAGTGTCACCCCGGCACATAATTCTCCATCTCTCATCCGAACACTGTCTGTTCCAAAGAAACGGCTTGACACATTTGCTCTGACAGATTGTACGCACACTTTGGTGTTGCTGAGATGATTATACTCAAGTGTTTTCTATGCATTCTCCAAGACGCTAGAAGCACATTCAAAATGAATTCATTTTTCACTCTTTTGAAGTAAGCAGTGAAATTATATTAAATATTATTAATAATAACAATAACACAAATAACAGTGGACAGTACTTCCATACTTCTAAACAAGAACAACAAATCAGCTGTAACAGGCAATTTCACTGTGCAGACTAAAACATGGTGCATCTGCGTAGTTTGATTGATTTAAACCAAACCTCCAGCCTGGGCTGCTCTGACTTGCTGTGAATATATGACCATAATGGAATGAAAACAGGAGCAAATGTTTTACACCCATGTGCTTATTGGAATATAATTTAACAACGGTGCAATTAACCTGCCGATTGAAACAGCAATGCAGTGATTAACATTTCATTGACAGTTATCTACCCTTTTACAGTTCAGTGTGCCGTTTTAGTGCTCTTGTTCTGACCTCTAAGAATTCCCAGCGCTCAATGACTGAACAAATGCAGATCTTTAATTTGCCTTGACTTGGAGAAGCTCCATACAGATCATTACTGTGAGCACCGGAAGTTTAAAATTGGTTTAAACATGGAGGCTTCATCCTTCACTGGCCCATCAGATCCATCGCTGCCACCCACGCTTCTTCCTCCTTCCTCTACAAACAATGATGCAATTTTTCACAGCTCATTTCCATTCATCGCTAATTAATCTGTGAGACACGCTAATCAAACCAACGAGCTCTATCAATCACTGGACAGCGAGAGGGCGCCTTCAAATGTGTGTGTGTGTGTGTGTGTGTGTGTGTGTATGTGAGTGCACCGAATTATGT
>NW_015627225.1:1075409-1092636 GCF_001515625.1 Sinocyclocheilus rhinocerous
ATTTATTCCTGTGATGGCAAAGCTGAATTTTCAGCAGCCGCTGCTCCAGTCTTCAATGTCACATGATCCTTCAGAAATCATTGTAATATGCTGATTTGGTGCTCAAGAAACATTTGTTATTATTATGAATGATGAAAACAGTTGCTACTTAATATTTTTGTGGAAACCATGATACACTTTTTTTCAGGATTGTCTGATGAACAGAAAGTTCAAAAGAACAGCATTTATTTGATATAGAAATGTTTTGTAACAGCGTAAAAGACTTCACTGCCACTTTTAATCAATTAAATTATACTTGCTGAATGAAAGTATTCATTTTCTTTCATAAAAATATCTCTGAACCCAAAACATTTGAACTGTAGTGTAAAAAAAGTATTGTGTATTTCTGTGTCATGTTTTTATTCATAATTTAAATGATCAGTAACCAGGGATGTGGTCTAACTTATTTCACTGTGAATCACCCTCTTACTTGTCTTTGAAATCTTTAGAATTACTTTCAGTGTTTTCTCTTTATCTCCTTTAGTCAGTGTTGGACCTGGTCATAGGTGATATAGGGCGGCAGTGTCACCCCGGCACATAATTCTCCATCTCTCATCCGAACACTGTCTGTTCCAAAGAAATGGCTTGACACATTTGCTCTGACAGATTGTACGCACACTTTGGTGTTGCTGAGATGATTATACTCAAGTGTTTTCTATGCATTCTCCAAGATGCTAGAAGCACATTCAAAATGAATTCATTTTTCACTCTTTTGAAGTAAGCAGTGAAATTATATTAAATATTATTAATAATAACAATAACACAAATAACAGTGGACAGTACTTCCATACTTCTAAACAAGAACAACAAATCAGCTGTAACAGGCAATTTCACTGTGCAGACTAAAACATGGTGCATCTGCGTAGTTTGATTGATTTAAACCAAACCTCCAGCCTGGGCTGCTCTGACTTGCTGTGAATATATGACCATAATGGAATGAAAACAGGAGCAAATGTTTTACACCCATGTGCTTATTGGAATATAATTTAACAACGGTGCAATTAACCTGCCGATTGAAACAGCAATGCAGTGATTAACATTTCATTGACAGTTATCTACCCTTTTACAGTTCAGTGTGCCGTTTTAGTGCTCTTGTTCTGACCTCTAAGAATTCCCAGCGCTCAATGACTGAACAAATGCAGATCTTTAATTTGCCTTGACTTGGAGAAGCTCCATACAGATCATTACTGTGAGCACCGGAAGTTTAAAATTGGTTTAAACATGGAGGCTTCATCCTTCACTGGCCCATCAGATCCATCGCTGCCACCCACGCTTCTTCCTCCTTCCTCTACAAACAATGATGCAATTTTTCACAGCTCATTTCCATTCATCGCTAATTAATCTGTGAGACACGCTAATCAAACCAACGAGCTCTATCAATCACTGGACAGCGAGAGGGCGCCTTCAAATGTGTGTGTGTGTGTGTGTGTGTGTGTGTGTGTGTTCCCATTTTGGACTGCCGCTCTTTGAACATCCTTCTTTTCTATCAGCTCACCGCCATTTAGTACAAATTACAGCCATCAGCTCCACCCACATTGCATCGTAGCCGTCGATTCCCGAGGGAGCAATTCTTCAAATTTTCTTCAAATCTTTCTTCCACATGCCCAGGTAAGACGTGTTCACCCACAGGCCAGCATGCATGAATGCCCACACTCGCTGGCCCCGGTTACCCAATATAAACCTTTCAGCTGAACCCTGGCCAGCCATAACTTGATTTAATTACTATCTCATTACTCTCTGCAGCTGCACATACTCCGTCGACTCTGTCCTTCTACTCCTGGCTTGTGAATTCCACTCAATTGCCCCGGTTAATGGAGAGAACACAATAAAGCATCGAACACTCTTGGAGGTAAAACTCCTCTATACGTCCCGACATTGAGCGGGAAACCTCAGAGCCCGAATCGGCCTCAGCACAGCCTGGTTGTGTTTAGCGATGCTGGGTTTACACGACTGCCATATTGATAGACCCTCCACCATGGCGCGGTAATGCAGCCGGAATGAGCGGAGAACTAAAATCAGCCATGCACCCTCACGCCCACCGCTGGCGTTCGACTCCGCTGTAATAGTTTCTATTTGTGGAAGAGGAAGGATATAAACAAATGCATTAGCTTTGCCTCACCACAGGAATGACGGGGAAAAACAAGTCAAAGCGAACAGCGGGAAAGAAAGGAGGAGAGGCGGTGGATGCAGAAAGGAGTGGGGGAAGGCAGGAATGAAATGAAAATGTTGCGATTGGGATGTAAAACTGCAAAGTGGCATGAGCAGATAAGGAACGGAGAGAGAGAGAGTGAGAGGGAGGGAGGGAGGACAAAGATGGTGTGAGTAGATCCAATCTCCAACCCTGTCAATCAGAACCGCAGTGTTTACTGCCCACACATCCCTGCCCCTTTTACAGACATTACACATGCAGCGAAGACTGTCTCGCGTCAGCCGTATTGATCATGTGCCGGCTTACCGTTCTGCTGTGGTCTGTACTTTAGAAAAGGGCACGAATAAACACATTATCTGCAGGTGGAAAATATCAAGGAGAATATTTTTAGCGTCGTTAAGCAGGGGCACCAATACTGGGGCACCAATGCATGGGCACCGTCGTTAAGCAGGGGCACCATGCACCAATGTTTTTAACGGGCCACCAGCAGCAGTCCTAGCTTACTTAACAAGTTAGTGATTCATTGCATGTTAGTCTAGTGGTATTGTTTTATTTAGAAAGTTTGAGAACCTATTTGTTTATTTTAATATTTTGCCCCCCAAAAATTGCTCTCTCTCTCTCTCTCTCTCTCTCTCTATTCATACATATGTGTGTATAAATTAAATTAAATGTGTACTTGAATATAACAAATTTATAATATTATAGTTTATACAAAAAATATGTATTTTTTTATTATTTGAAGAAAAATGTTTAACAAGTTAATGATTCATTTAATGTTAGTGTATTGTTAGTATTGTTTTATATAGAAAGCTTGAGAACCTATATATATATTCAAGGTATTCTTGTGCAAAAACACATAAAATAGCAATTGATGTTTTAAAGTTCTGTTTGGTATAATCAGTTATTGAGTTTACATACATTTTTTTCTATTAGCTCCAATGAACTTTCAGCAGTATTTGAGTAAAATGAACTCATTTCATTTAATAAATTTGACAATAAATTTAAAATTGGGTTTTACAGCATATAGTTCATTTGCGAATTTGCTGTGAATTAAATGTGTACATAATAAAATTGTATTCATTTATTTATTATTTTATTATGTGAAGAAAAATATATTTAACAAGTTAATGATTCATTTCATGTTAGTCTAGTGTTAGTATTGTTTTTATTTAGCAAGAACCTAGCTATTTTTGTTTTATTTAATTTTTTTAAATATTTTGCCTAGCAAAATTGCAGCTGTGTGTGTGTGAATTAAATATATGAATTAAATGTATAAATACAATGTACAAATTATGATATTATAGTTTAGAATAAAAATATGTTTTTATTTATTTATTGAAGTTCAATTTAAATATCTATTTGTGGACTCTAGGCATCTCTGTTTCTGCATAAAATTCAGCTTGCAGTATGTAGTAGGGGACTAGAAGATTAAGTTTCATCCTAGTCTAAATTTGCAAACTCAGAGCTGTGAACTGTGAATAAATGTCTATATTTTACATTATAATTTCAGATAAAACACAGCACCCCCTACAGCACAAAAAAATGGTTTAAAGTAACTCGCTTTAGGGCACAACAGCAAAAGTCAGAGGGAGGGAGTCTTGTCCGGGACTTGAACCAGAAATCATCCTTTCTGGGTTAAAGCCACAAGGCATTTAGCCATTAGCACATACATCAATAGAAACTGTGGCATACAGCAGTGCACAAGCTACTCAAAGGCCATTTGTCTGTGATGGAAACAAATTGATTGTTTCCACCTGTGCTTTGACCTTAAGGAGCCCTATTCTCAGAGGACACGTCGTTCTTGTGATTTCATTGTGCTTCACGTACTGCTGAGTGTACCAAGCTCTTCACGGCCTCTTCTCCCATCATCTCCCTCTCTCTTGGCTTCTGTCATGCTTGAATTTGTGTAGATTGATTTAGTTGTCCTCGAGTGGAGCATCTAAATTCCTTTTTGAACTCTCAGAGTTAGTTGTAACACCGGGGCTGATGAAACAAAAGGCTTTTCTTTAAAAAAAAAAAAAAAGACACAAATGCATATATCCTGTGAGCCTGCGGGGATTATATGCAGAAAATAATCACGTTAGTGCTAGAATAGGCTTGAACCAGAAATCATCCTTTCTGGTTTAAAGCCACAAGGCATTTAGCCATTAGCACATACATCAATAGAAACTGTGGTATACAGCAGTGCACAAGCTACTCAAAGGCCATTTGTCTGTGATGGAAACAAATTGATTGTTTCCACCTGTGCTTTGACCTTAAGGAGCCCTATTCTCAGAGGACACGTCGTTCTTGTGATTTCATTGTGCTTCACGTACTGCTGAGTGTACCAAGCTCTTCACGGCCTCTTCTCCCATCATCTCCCTCTCTCTTGGCTTCTGTCATGCTTGAATTTGTGTAGATTGATTTAGTTGTCCTCGAGTGGAGCATCTAAATTCCTTTTTGAACTCTCAGAGTTAGTTGTAACACCGGGGCTGATGAAACAAAAGGCTTTTCTTTAAAAAAAAAAAAAAAGACACAAATGCATATATCCTGTGAGCCTGCGGGGATTATATGCAGAAAATAATCACGTTAGTGCTAGAATAGGCTTTTTGTTTTGAACAATACTTCTTTTTTGTTAGTGCATGACAGAGCATCTTGCCATTGAAGCTATTTTTAAACTCAAGCTTAGGTAATGTCTTCTTTACGAGTATAATGCTTTTTTTTTTCTTTTTTTTTAAATTTTCACTAGGGATATAGCCAGAGGCGCTGTGCCCATTCAAATATTTCGTCTCTGATTTTTGAGCCAGGTGCTATTTCTAAGTGCAACATTGTATTCCTAGTATTTGTACCTGTTTAATTAAAAAGAAAAGTTATATGTACAGTAAATTTGGCTGGGAATTGAATGCTAAACAAAAACTGATCAAGAGACAAAAAAAATTTCCCCCTTGGAAAGCTTCCCAACTTTTTCCATCCCCTTATCTCACAGAAGACACAGTGCGAGTCAGACTTTCACTATAGTGCCTGCTCAAAAAAATTTGCTCAAACTGAGCTCAAAAATGTCTAGACTTTACTCTTAGTTTAGGTGAATCAAATCAGGTGAATATCAGTCTCTTTCACACTAAATTCTTTAGATTTCATCAGCCCTTTCATCAGCTGCAGGTTCTTCTGTGCCAGAGCTTCATGGACTGAACTCAACCGTGTCCTGTTGCACTTCACTGGACACCGTATCTAAACTGTTAAGGGACGTTAAGGTCTCAGAGACAGGTTGGGATGGAGTTCAGGCTGATTTGTTTCACATAACATGTTTAAATTGTCTGCGGTAGACATTTCCCCACTGATGTGCACATATTATTTAATGAAATATTCAGCATTTGTGAATTAGTCTTACATTTAATGACCTGAACCATCAGAACAGCCCAATAAAGAAAAAAATATACATATAGAAAATGTTAAATAAGCTCATATAAATGTAGAATATTTATTTAATATATTTAATGTATTTATTATAAATTATACAATTTATACTTAATATATTAACTATTACACAGTATATTAACTATGATCAAATATACTGTATATATATTTTTTACATTTACTATCAATTTAGCTACTAAATATTGCCCATCTCAAAGTAATCATAGTGTTTTCATATTTAAGATCAAGCAAGCATTATATGAACTTCAAAGGGCATCTTATTCTTCCTTGTGATGTTATTTTCCTATTTTCTATGTGTATTTGTACGTTATTTCAAATAGTGCCATTTCATAAATCGCGAACCACAAAAGGTACTCTCAGTATAACGGAGCAGGGGATGGCCGTGTCATTGTTCCCCGTCAGACTGTGAATTGAATTTATTGGTGATACAGAAATTCCCCTGTGAGACAGAGAAATAAGAGAGAATGGCTCTCATGCAGACAAGAGGACACTCGTAAGTCTCCATACTTATAAAACTCATGCCAATTAGAATGAGTTTGGAGGATTGTGAACTCTACAAGAGATTGCCACAGTGTGTGTGTCTATTATATATATAAATGTATGAAATTATATGTAATAAAAAACAAAACAAATACACTGGCTTGGCTCCAGGATTTGGTGTAATTAAGTACTCAGAATTTTCCTTTTATTTGTATTTAGTGCCAGTCTGTGCTATCCTGTGTACATGTTTGTGTGAAACCATGGGTTAAATGTCAAAACCGCTTGAGCAAGTGAAGTGAACAACAATGTTCAATGAATGTTAATGAAGGATTAGTTTCACGTGAATGGATGAATCAAGTCTTTGCCCAAGAGTTTTTTTTTATTTTTTAGTGCAGCTGCATTTAAAAGTGAGTTTGAAATCCAGTTGGACATTCTGCGTGGCCCTTGTCTCTCAGGAAGAGGCCCTCCATGAAAAATGTTGCCATGTTTGTCCAAATTAAAGAATCAAATAAAGTGTTAGCTTCATTTACACTTTTCTGTTTATGTTTTGTGAGCGTTTAGCACCAAGTGAATATCCAAAACTTAGTGAGCAATACATAGAGTCAGTCAGAGAGTATCTAGGGACTGAAAGAGATGGAAATCATTTCAAATATGTTTGAATTTTTTATGAAGCTCATTTTTAAAGACTCTTTTCACATCATAATCAGTGTATATACATCTTTAAAAAATGATCAAATTTGAGTACTACAACTCGAGTCATATTTGCATAGCGTGAAAGACTAAGGCATATCTGCCAAATTTTATTATCTACTTGTGACTGATCCAAATTGTGCATTGCATGCACATTATGAGCATAATGGGCTAGAACCTGTCAGATATACGGTAATGGTTAAAGCTAAAATACAAAAAGTGAGTGTTTTTGCCTTTTGTTTGTGTGTTGTGTGTTGTTTGTGTTTTGTTTGCCTTTAGTACCCCCCCATTTGGTACTAAAACATATTGCTTTTATATATTTTTAATTTATCTTATTTGTAAAATAATTTGGTTTTATTTATGTTTAAATTTGTGTTTTAAATTAAACACTACCAGTCAAAAGTTTTTGAGCAGTAAGATTTTTAATGTTTTTTATAGAAGTCTCTTCTGTTCACCAAGCCTGCATGTATTTGACCAAAGTACAGCAAAAATAGTAAAAAAAAAAAAAAAATTATATTTGAATATATTTAAAATTGTAATTTATTCATGTGATATCAAAGTTAAATTTTTAGCATCATCACATGATCCTTCAGAAATCATTATAATATTCTGATTTGCTGCTAAAAAAATTGTAATTTATTCATGTGATATCAAAGTAAAATTTTTAGCATCATCACATGATCCTTCAGAAATCATTATAATATTCTGATTTGCTGCTAAAAAAAACCCATTTATTATTAGCCTATTATTATGTTGAAAACAGCTGAGTATAATTTGTTCAGGTTTCTTTGATGAATAGAAAGTTAAGAAGAACAGAATTAATCTGAAATAGAAATATTTTGTAACATTATAAATGTCTTTATCATCACTTTTGATCAATTTAAAGCTTCCTTGCTAAATAAAAGTATTAATTTCAGTAATAATACTGACTAAAGGTCTGCGCGGGACTGTTTTTTTAGTCCCGCTCTTGCAAGGTTCTGTTCCGCACCCACCCGCCCCCGCTATATATTCACTCTTTGTTCACCCGCTGTCCGCTTAGAATAATTTTCTTCCCGACCCGACCGTTCCCGCTAAATTTAGATCTCGTTTCCAGAATCTCACATTTAAATTTCCGAAATACTGAAAGAAAGAGAGATAGGCTAACAAATAAAAGTGTAGTCTGCACAAAATTGTGTTATTTTATTCGTCTTGTCAAGAGTCTTGAAGACTTTGACTTGAATTTATATGAATTATATAAAAAGACAAAAATTCGTTTAATATCTTATGCAACAGAGTAGGAAAAAAGTGTCGACCGCTACCGCGTTTTATTCTGGAATTTAATCCTGCGGCGCAAAAAATCTGGTCGGGTCCCGTGGTTCCTGCGGGAATGCAGACCTCTAATACTGACTCCAAGCTTTGAATGGTACAGTATATAATGTTACAAAAGCTTTTTATTTCAGATAAATGCTGATCTTTGGATCTTTCTATTCATTAAAGAATATTATTGATAATTATTAATTATATTTAATATTATTGATAATAATAATAATAATAATGGTGAGCAGAAGAGAATTCTTTTTTAATTTTAAATGAATGTAAATTTAAATAAAATTATGATTAAACATTCAAGATCTATGTACATAAACATTCAAGAGCAAAATGTCAAGGTGATACCTTTACAAAAAAGCTTTTTGGTTCATTTAATAATTTAAAAATAGGATTTACTTTCTTACAGCCACTGTATTGCATTTTCTCCAAATAATTTCTCTATGCATGATCTGTTTTCTCGTCCTCCTGTCTCTGTTAAAGGTAATGTAAGGTTATCTCTGACATATTCTGTAATTATCATTGGCTGACCAATCTGGCAGACAGAAGAAAGGTCATCAGTGGCTTTTAAATGAATAGCTTTATTGTTTGCTTGCAAAAACACAATGAATTTGTGCTGTTTGGTCCAGCCGCAGTTAATCCTGAGTGTGTTGTCTAATTTTTCATCAATATAGTTTTTTTGGGAAGCATGCAGGCTGTCTCAACACCTCTACAGCGTTTTCACATTGTTAAAATTGTCACCTATCACGTTACCTAGCAACGCCACAGAACCTCTCTGTATTAGACAAGAAGGGGTCAAAATAAACACTTTTTATGGGTACTTTTTGCGTTTCACACAGCCTCTGTGGACTACTCTGCTGACACCTGCAGAAGGTCATTCTGAAGTGTTTTAGCTTCAGTGGAAAAGCAGACAATACAGACATGCAAAGAAAAACAACCTAAAGTGCCATGCTAGAATGCACTGGCTTAAAGTTTTTAAGTTTGATTTAAGCTCTAATGTAAGCTGTTATTTGATTGATTGATTGATTGATTGATTGAGATCGTTCACCCTAAAATGACAATTATGTCATCATCTACTCACTCTTATACAATTCCAAACATGTGTAGTCATTATACGTAATTATACGTTTGATGCAATATGGGGGTGAAAAAAGGATTGCAGAGTTTTCATTTCTAGGTGAACTAGCCCTTTAAATAAACAACCTTTCCAAGTCCTGGCACCACACCCACTGACTGTGAATGTCTTTGCGCACTCTTTGAGGAGGATTGGAGGTTGGGGAGAGCAGCATTAGTTCACAGGATAAGACGACACAGGTTTCGAGATTGAAGTAGGCCCAGAGACATGTAAAAGTGCCATGAATGCACTGGCTTAAAGTTTTTAAGTTTGATTTAAGCTCTAATGTAAGCTGTTATTTGATTGATTGATTGATTGATTGATTGATTGAGATCGTTCACCCTAAAATGACAATTATGTCATCATCTACTCATTCTTATACAATTCCAAACATGTGTAGTCATTATACGTAATTATACGTTTGATGCAATATGGGGGTGAAAAAAGGATTGCAGAGTTTTCATTTCTAGGTGAACTAGCCCTTTAAATAAACAACCTTTCCAAGTCCTGGCACCACACCCACTGACTGTGAATGTCTTTGCGCACTCTTTGAGGAGGATTGGAGGTTGGGGAGAGCAGCATTAGTTCACAGGATAAGACGACACAGGTTTCGAGATTGAAGTAGGCCCAGAGACATGTAACAAAGACATGTGAGAGACTTAAGTATGGCACATTTCAAAGAATGACCTTTAGTACATTCAGGGTCTGTGCTGTGGTCTCACCACCGGCTCTGTCCAGAAGCTTCAATGATTCTCTATAGACTGACACAGTAACCAAGACTTCAAGACAGACTTCTATAGCAGTTTTTCTCAATTGTACTGTAGTTTCTTGACCTTGACATAATAATTGACAGAAAATGTTTGCTAATATAATATTACTACTATTACAAATATAATATAATAATAATAATTAGGGATGCACCGAAACCGAACATTCTGGATGTGCTTGGCCAAAAACCGAAACCAAAAATGCTTTATAATAATTATTTATTATTTATTGAATGATGTAAAAAAAAAAATTGTAGGACTCAAACTCAAACTCAATAATTTTAATTAATTTTAACAAATTTTTTTAATTATCCAAATAATGTATTGTCCTACAAAGCTATTATTATCAGAGCATGAGGGCAGAGCATAGCGTCACGAGAGTGTTGCCCAGTACAGCATATATTCAGCCATTTTTCTCTTTCGGCCAAAAACCAAAAATGCCCTTTTCGGCGGCTGAAATTTCTGTGCATCCCTTATTAATATACTACTACTACTACTACTACTACTAATAATAATAATAATAATAATAATAACAAAACAACAATAATAATAATAATTATTAGTATTATTATTATTACTACTACTATTTAATAATTATTTGATTTATTTTAATAATTCATTATAATAAAAATAATTATTATTACAATAAGACACACAAAAAGCAATATATTATGCATTTTTTATTCAATCATTCTTTACCCTAAAGTCAACTGTAACATCTTAAAAAACTACAACAGAAAATATATTAGTGTGTTGTGGGAAGTAGCTAAGATTAAACAGTTTTTAGACTGATTTGTCTGTCAGCTAACAACAGGAAACCTAAGACAAGAAAAGAAAGTGAAGATTATCAATAGGCAACAACTCAGATCAAAAAGACAAAAAAAAATGTTGCTAATCCACCTGAAGCAGGTACTTCCAAAGGGTGTGATCATCTGTTGTTTTGTCTGGCTCAAGACATAAGCTCATGTCTTTTTAACCTGTAGCTTTGCATCCATGTTTACATTTTAAATAATCTTTATACAGTTTAAGTTATGAACTTATTCATAAATGAACAAGCTATTCAGAACAGGATTTCATTCCACTCAGGCTGTAAACAAACCCTGATCTCTCTATCGGAGAAAGTGTTTTTGGTTGAGCTGGTTTAGCTTGAGGCTTCCTGCAAGGCTTTTTCTCTGACTCTGGCAGGCATGTCATTCAAATTAAATGGAAAAAAGAGTGTGCGATTAAGAAGTGATGAATGGCCCTGGTTTGTGTTCATTTGAAGTGAGTACACTTTATTGAGATCGATAGAGAGCTGCTTTTAGGTCAAAGGTAAATTGTATCGAGAGAAAAAGAGCGCAGCAAATCAACAGGTGGGAATTTGTTTTGCATTAGTACAGTCAAAGTAGATTTTTACATGCTTTATTGATGTCCTCTCTCAGCTAGTTTCCGTTTCTATCTTGTTCTGCTCTAATACACATACATTCACAAGCTGTGACATTTTCACCCTCACTGTACGACTCAGATAGAGGCTTATGAACTTCAAGACTTGGATTGCTACACTCTGACTTGGTTTAGATCTTAACTGCTGGCAGGCTAATTATTTCTCTCTCCTCCCACCTTCACAACCGCAGCACAGCAGCTCGGCTCCACGTGGTACATTTCAGCAGCATTAGGTGTTCTGAATTCATTGCTCGAAAATGAATGTGGCACTGGGGAGGTTAAGCAGTCAGGGTAAGATGTGCCATGACCTGTTCCTTTAAGGAGAAGTTTAATATGCAGAAACAGCTATAAGTAAGCCAATTAGCCAAGCGTTTGTGGGTTGACTTCCCTGGAGAGTGTGAACTCCGTCACTCTGTGGTGCAGAATTACTGTTTTGTTGAGCGATGTGAGCTTCTGGCTGAAGCAGCAGTGAGGCTGTAGTTGTGTTTGGAAATGAAAAGCCATTTTAATTTTATGTCAGTGAATTAGATATAATGACGTCAAGCCGAGATGCATCTGAAAATCAATGATATAAACACTTTCGTAGAACCAGATTGTCTTAGTTCTATAAAAACTCAACAGGTCCAAATACTTCTTGTCTACATTTCAACAGTATATCTATTGTTATATAATTTCAAATGCAACTTCTGCTGTCTTTTTAATGCCACTTGATATTTACGTAATGCAATGGCAATCATATATTTTTGGCTTTAGTATGGCTTAATGTAAGTGGGTCATGACCCAATGATGGGATGCTGGCTTATTTTGATGCAGTTCTTTTGTTATTGATGTCAAAGGTCATGCATCCACTTAAATTATTTTTGTGCATATTCCTTTTGGTAGAATCTACTGGCGGGCAACAATAAAAGCAACAAACAAACAATCAAATAAATAATAAATATGATGATGATTATTATTATTATGTATTAAATAACATTTTTAGTTCCTAAATTAAAGGTAATAATTTACTGATTATTATTATTATTATTATACAATAAATAATATTATATCAATATCATTAATTGTTACAGTTAATAATAATAATCATAATAATAAATATGATGATGATGATCATTATTATTAAGTATTAAATAACTTTATTATTATTATATAAGCATATTATTATTATTATTATTATTATTATTATTATTATTATTCAATAGATACTATTATATTCATTGTTATGATTAATAATAATAATAATAATATATTTATTGATTGATTGTTTGATATTTATTTTGGGGTCATTGTATTTATAAAGTTTTGAACAGATATTTTCTTCTGAGTCTCAGCTTCAGTTCTTTTGGCAGTCTTTACTCATATCCATCCACTTTAATTGGAGACATGAATAACGACACACCATCACATACTTTCCAGAAAGAGCAGGATGAGAGGGGAACAGAAGATAACAATAGGAGTTGAGGAATGATAGCATTGAAATGTTAGAAGCAATAAATAAACAAAGAAGTGGCAATTTGAAAACGAGTAAGAGTAAAGGGATGAGAAAGATTAATTGTCTGTTGTTTGAGGATTGGCTGTCAGCAATCAACTTCCTGCTGGGCATTTTTATGAGATCTGCACTGTGAATTGAGCCTTTGTGTGCACTGGATCTCTGTGCTGATGAAATTAGGGCTCGGAAAGACAAGAAGCGGAGATGAAGGGGAAATTGATGGAGGGAAATAAAAGTTGCATGTAACCGCTAATTTCTCTTTTCTCTCTTTGAGACAATAAGAAATCCCAGTGGCATTTCCTTTCTGCACTTTGTGGTACTATACAATGTAGATTTGCGCACGGTTCTCCTCAGACTGGCTCTGTTTAATTATGCAGGCTGAATCTGAAGCAAAAGCCCCTTCAGTGACACTATCTGAAACCCCTCTACCCCATCAGGATTATCCACTGAGAAGACCAAGAGGAAGACAAAAGCCTTGCCTGGGTTACATTTGAATTCTTTATTTTATCAAAAGCAAACTATGACTTGAATAAAGATGCAGAAGCCAAACTAGGTCTGCTCCTTCATTCTGTTTCCTAACCATAGGCAATGGCACCTCCTGAAAAAAGCTAATTCTGTTCTTGTTCTCTCTTTTCTGTTTAAAAAATTTTTTTTTTTATAACTCTTTTGCATTTTACTGTCATTTGTACTATTCTAACTTACTCTTTATACTTGCAATTGCAGCATTGCAAGTATGGTGGCTCTTTTATGATAAATTGCTTATGAAGTTCCTCATTTGTAAGTCGTTTGGGATAAAAGCATCTGCTAAATGACTAAATGTAAATGTAGAAGCAGAACTGACTTTCTATCCAATGGCCTTCTGGTTCATTAGTTCACTGTACACAATATGAAAATCCCTTCAAAATGCTTTGATGAAGTTCCTCTAGAGGCTGTGAGCTGCCTTGAGCTATAGAATGAAAATGTTCTTTGCGGTTTGGCTGTGTCAGCTGTGGTTTGGCTGCACTGTGTTGATTTTGTATTCATTGTTCAACAGTGTTGTACCAACATTTAAAAGTTATCAGGCTTGTGCAAAGTGGGAAAAAGAGCTCTTTGGTGCAGCTCAAAATTCAGTATCAAATTCTGACGCTTGCTTTTTTTTCAAATCAACCAGACTTACAAATCATGTGGTCATGAATTTGGTGTCTTGTAGCTTTGTGGACAAACACAGGAGGGTTTGAGGCAGATTAGAGCTACTAAACTACATTAATCCACCTTTAATCTTGAGCCGCCCGCAGCAGGAAACCACTGCGAGCTTCACACACACATACACAGTGAAACCTATTTCCCTAAACGCTCATTACAGACGCACATGTGCAATATTTGTCATACTAACAGTCTCGCCCACAACATTCTTCATCATGCTATTGTGCACACTAACAGAAGCGCACACACAGACACATTTAGGCCCGGTTTCACAAACGGGGCTTAGCTTAAGCCAGGACTAGACCTTAGTTAAATTAAGATATTTAAGCAACTTTTACAAAAATGCCTTAGAAGAAAACATTACATGTGTGCACCTTGACACAGAACAATGACACTGACGTATTTTAAGATATGTCAGAGCAAGATATTTTCAGTTGAGACAGCTCAAACATGCATTTTAGTCTGGCACTAGCTTAAGCCTTGTCTGTGAAACCGGAGGTTAAAGTCTAAAATGAAAACGCTTCATTATTTATGTACTTATCCATTTGTGGAGAGAGAATAGAGTATTAGTTTCCTGTTTTATCATACTGTTGGAGTGATGATGGTGAATCACTTGCTGTCAGTCTGTATTTCACATGATGACACGAAGCTGTCATTTATTTTTGGAAGAGCAGACACATAGTCGGGTCACACATTCACTTCTAGCAGCTGATAGTGACTTATAAAAAAGATCCACAAAATTTAACTTGGCAAGTCAGAGTGAACTAACCACTCTCAGTGCAAACTTCACCTTGTTCCACCCTGATGCTTAATCAGAAGCAGAACCAATCATGAATCTTTCAGTTTTTGTGCTAAGTGGCCTTTGAAAGGCCATATAACAAAAGAGTGTGTTTTCACAAATGTTTTAATGCTCAAAGGCGGTATAATTGTTCTTAGACAGTAATCACAATCACAGGAAACCGTGAATCACACTCAAAGTTGATTGCTGGTTCTCATGCCCAGACTACACAAGATGTGCACTGACTATCATGACAGCCAAAAAATTGTGAAAAAGGCAACCCAGGCATTTCTACAAAAATGCAAAAACATACATACATTCCACTGCACTTTCCAACACTAGAGGCAGTAAAACACCAACAGTTTTTGTTCCTTTTCACCTGTTTGCAGGTGCAGATAATTAAAGACATATTTTCACATGGTCCCGTGAACAATACTATGATATAACCTCAAAATACTTTTAGTGCATAGTCCATAGTGCATGATTTGTTAAAGGGTTAGTTCACCCAAAAATGTCATTCTGTCATTAATTACTCACCCTTATGTCGTTCCAAACCTGCAAGACCTTTGTTCATCTTCAGAACACAAATTAAGATATTTTTGATGAAATACGAATGTCTTATGGGTTTGGAATGACATGAGGGTGAGTTATTAATGACAGAATTTTCATTTTTGGGTGAACTATCCCTTTAAATATGTATTGAAATTAAATGAAATAATACACAATCCCCTCCATATGTATAGTAAAATTGCTCGGTAGCTCACCTGGTGTAGCAATGCACTTGTGATGTAGAGAGAGTGAAACACAAGTCATGACACTTCACAATAGACCACAAAGCATTGTGTATGGAGGTTAAAACAGCATGGTTGCTTCATGCAGATGTGTTTTTATGTCACATTTACTTTTGCTCACACTTTTAGTTAGGTTTAGGGTTTGGTGTGGGGGGTACTTTGATTTTAAGCGCGATAGAGCATTAACCTTTTAGTGCCACTCACTGGACATTTCATTCATGAACTGCCATAATACATGCATTAACCAGCATAATAAAATGTTGCCACAGTCATGTTTAGCTGTTTCTGAGAAAATTGAAAATACTATTTAACACCAATCACTGAACTTTGAATCTACCATGGAACATGCTGCAAGCAATGTAGTGTCATTTCACAAAAATGTACCCACATGCACATTTTTTAAAATGAAACTTAAACATTTTATAAAAAATGTTTAATAAAGCTGCAAGTGTATTTAAGGTGTAGCATGTATTTTCATGGAAAAAGGGTAGACTGGTGGTGAAATATAATGATGACAATGCGCAAAGACAGTGTTTTAAGAGAGTAATCAAATATTAGTGTGTCTTGTTAGCTAGTTAGTAACTTAACCTTACCATAGACATTATTTGTTTTAGGCCGCTGCCCTTTAGAATGTCTGTGAATGGCAATTTTCCATATGTTCTTGTAATACACAATATATCCACTTTATTGTGGGTCACTTTGGTAAGAAAGTATCCGCCAAGAATGTAAATGTAATTGGTATAGCATTTCGAAATAAACATGGCAATCCTGCAGGTTATGTATTCAAATTCATACTGAATATGTCCCTGAATTTTTAAAGAGTTTGAGTCTATCAAAAGGAAGTCAGATGCTCGGTCAGTAGCTTTGAAAATGTTTATAAATTATATACTTTATCAGCCTTCAGCTCCTTGAACATATCTAAAATTGAAATTTCAATTTTATCCGAAGGAGTTTGCTGTAGACAAACCGCAATCCTCTTGATATGATGCGAGATGAAACGACTTGCTCGAGGGTACCGCTGTGACAAAACAGGACAGAGACCTCAGTAACCTTCCTTCTGTTACTCATCAGTCCCACAGATCAGCTGACCTGGAAGTAAACCTGCCAGGACTGCTGTCACCTCATCTGTCCGGTGAAAAGTTCAAGAACGTAGACTTAGATTTAATCATACTCAGTCAGATATTATAATAGCATCAATTGATTCAAATGACTGGTGATACAAAAAGTAATATTCTTAGCAGTGTAAGAATGTAATTTTGTGGAGCAAATGATTTGCTCAGAGCAGCATGATATCAGCTTGGGTATCAGAGGCGCCGGCTCTTCACTGTGTGTGTAAGTGTGTGTGTGTGAGCTGATGCCACACCACAGCTAGTTTATGCTAATCCAGGCATGTCAATCACTCTTTGGGGGCCCCTTTACACAAAGCACCCTAGCAGAGAATACATTGGAATAAGGACTGAAAATGAAAGATTGTTCTGTTTGGAGTCTTGTGAAATTTATAAGATTTGAAATATGGCTCTTAGGAAATAAAAGAAATCAGATTAGCTTACTGTACCAGCACATACAGAGTCTGCTGTTTTACAGTAAAATGTAAAAAAAAAATATAT
>NW_015627225.1:1092730-1104781 GCF_001515625.1 Sinocyclocheilus rhinocerous
TTATTTTTTTTTTTTCACTTCTTGGCAGTCAATGTGTAGTCACTTTTTCCCCCAAAATATATACTATATAGAGATCAAAAATCCATCCAATAAGCACAATGTCTAGGCAGGACCCAAAATGGTGTTTTTAGAGCATTTGTCTAATGAACATTGTTCTTTGCACCATTAAAATCATTGGCACATGTATCTGCTGTAGACTCCCAATGACGTACGCCTTGTAGATTCTTGTACATTAAAGCAGATCATGTGAATTGCATGAACAGCATACATTTGTGCCCTATTTTGTCAACATTATGTTCTTATAGGATTTCATATAAAAGCCAACCTCATTAGCGACATACCGAGAATATTAAAGGCAATTTACTACAAGATAATGTTAATTAAAATGGCAGACTGCAGGTCATGAAGAGGATTATGTGGATTGTCTCACTGTGTACCTGGTTTAAGATATAAAATGTACCATTGTATATTGTGATTTCATAAGTACAATAAGCTTACTGGAGGACATATGTTTCACATATTTATCTACTGTAATGAGACATCTAGGAATTTGTTGGATCTCTTTAAGTCAGCCTTAACCACTGACCTGCTGCGAGAGCCTTTGTAATGATTTCACTGCTGTTTCACATTGCCGTTTAATTCAGCTTAACTGAATGTCATCACTAGGACCTTTGCTTTTTCTACTCTTAATTGCTTGAGACTAATTTGAGCTGCTAAAGCCTGAGAAATGGCTGTTGCAGTGCTAACAGAGATTTTTTTTAATGGATGAAAACTCTAAATTTTTTTAAATGCTTGATTTTGGGTTTTAATTTGTGACTAACCATGAAAGTTGGAGAATTTCTCTTACAGTTAACACCAACAAAAAGGCTGAGGTGAAATATTGAAGATTTTATGAGAGACCTTTATGAACACCAGTGAATAAGTGAGGTTTTTAAAAACAAAATATAATTTACAAGGTCCAAAAATGTCTATATATTTTTTTCCATAATTGCCAATAGCAGATGAAGTGAAGAAAATGAAATATGTCAGCTATGAATATTTCGAACCGGATATGAGCTGTTTTTTTGTTTTGTTTTCACTCAATATCATAAGTCTTTGTTAAATGCTTCCCTTTATAAAAACATTTATCTACTTGAATGTGTTTTCCCCATTTGGTCTTATTTAATTCATCTTACTTATATCAAGTAAAAAACAGCAAGGTTCCTTGCAATTTAAAACCATGTTTATGTTGCAATTATTAATAGCGTTAGCAGCCAAATGGCAAGTAACTGTTTATTTATTTACCAATTTATTTATATATTCTGTAACAAGATATACGGTTGCCAGTTTATTTGCCAGGCATTTGGTGAGTGTTAATTTTGGACCCTGAGCACAATTGTTGGAAAAAGGCACATTAACTGTAATCAAAGTTTATTGTCACCATCAAAGTTAATGTTATTATGTAAAGTAAGAAGGCAGCAAGACTCATAGTTAACAGTTTAGTCATAATTACATTATTCTTCCCACCACAATATCAATAATAATAAACAATGACTTATTTTTTGTTGTATTGATACACACAAACAAAACCCAATATTTGAGTTTGCTCCATAAGAGCAGTTGAAGTGTGTAGTCCTGTGGATTTTACTGAAATCTTATTAGATCCAAATGAATTCCAAGTTATGAAATGTAGATAATTTTGTGTACTCTTTGATGACACAAAACCTCCATCATCCGTCCAGCAGATAAACGTCCCTTACCTTCATCAGTGCTGCCGCTCTGCCTCTTTCTCCTTGATCTGCTCCCTCCATCAAACAGCTCGCCTGAGGGAGAAACCTTTTCCTCTCCGAGATCCTCTGATTTATCTGGCTATTTGATGTTCTTATTTCTGCTTTGCAAAATCATATTAGATGCTTCTGGACGAGCCAAATTATCTTATGATTTGGACCTTTCCATGGCTTATGACACTAGCATAGCCATTAAAAATAATTTTTTTTGTGTTTGGCAAAAGCTCCGTCTATCACCTGCTGTCTCAGCGACAGCTAGAGGAGCTTGGGGACATAATCTGAGCTTTCTGACATCTCCAAAGCTGTGGTTCAGAGAGCAGGAACCCTGAATCATGAATGAGATGTTTGCTGGTTCACAATTCACTCAGAGCGAACGCTGTCCTCCCTAAAACCCCTGTGGGCGCCTGGCTGCTGTGAGGCTGTCGCTTCTGTTGCTAAGGTAGTCCCATCATCCTTAGACTCTTTTCTACTCTGAAGAAAGTATTTTTGTCTTGTTTTTCACTTTAAAAATATCGAAACATTCTAAAACACAGTAAATACTTTTTTATTTTACAACTATTTTGCTTTTATTTTGATTATTAATTTAATTTCAATATTTTAAATATGTATATATAATAATATTAAACAAATAATTAAAAGTAATATTTCAAATTTGTTATTTATTTTATTTTATATAAATGTGAAGGCCACGGAAGCAATAATCTGATTAAACTATTCTTTTGAGCAATAATTAAAGGGAAAATTATAATTGACTTCTCAGACTGTGTCTACAGGAACTGTGTAAGAAAGCAGAAGACTTTATAATGCCGTTCACACCAGCTACATTTTCTTAATCAGTATTTTATTCTTAAAAATACATATAAATACATTTTGTTAATGTGTAATAATGTAGTATATGATATATAATAAGTATATAATATATACAGTGTATATATATATATATATATATATACTGTATATATTATATACTTATTATATATCATATACTACATTATTACACATTAACAAAATGTATTTATATGTATTTTTAAGAATAAAATACTGATTAAGAAAATGTAGCTGGTGTGAACGGCATTATAAAGTCTTCTGCTTTCTTACACAGTTCCTGTAGACACAGTCTGAGAAGTCAATTATAATTTTCCCTTTAATTATTGCTCAAAAGAATAGTTTAATCAGATTATTGCTTCCGTGGCCTTCATAAACTTGCAAAATTAACATCCAGTTGCCATGGGTCGTGTTAATTTCAAATTTAATGAATTGTTAGCATTTTCCCTGCAAGACTTCTTCACTAATTGGTAAATGTAATAATTATTGAATTTTCATAATGGCACGCTGGAGGAATCACGACTTGGGGTCAGAGCTACAGCCCTGCACCCGGTAAAGAGATTTTATGATTACATAATTTAAAGACTTCTAATTGTATTCGTGGTTTTAATGTAGCCGCACTTAAGATTTGATTAGGTATTATTCAGTTAAAACTTAGGTTCAGTAATAAATGTTTGAAAAGGTTTCATTTGCTTTTTGCTGAAAAGATGAAAGATACGGGCCATTCCATTACTATGCGCCCTTATGAGCAAGAAAACATATTCCCGTTGAGACTAGGTAACCTCTCCCTCTGAACTTAATTAAGTCGGAGAGCGATAGTCCAGCGCAAGTACACTGCTGGACCTCAATCAAGATTTGACAGATTTTTTTATAAAAAAGTTACAGTTCAAGGAGACATGTCTGCCTTTTTTGTTTAGAATTTTTTTTTTTTACATCACATTCTTAAGAACAGCAGATTTTTAAAAAGGCAGTTTAAAGGAAGCAAAGAGACCAACTTCAATGTCACTGCTGAAAAGACTCATAAAGAGACTGAATTTCTTTTTCAAATCTTTCTCTGTCTGTGACCTTCTCCCTGGACTTCACCCTTCTGTGAGTGTGTGCTTGTTTGTGAAAGAGAGAGGAAAAGAATGACTGACGAGTCTAAAGTGAGAGCATGAGATTGTGTGTGTGGCATTACTGATGGATGCTTGCAATAAACTGATGTTAAATTGATAGATCTGAGCTTTTGTTCACCCTCCACACATACATGCACAGCCTCACCTCAGTCTTTGCCATTAGGAATACATCTGTTCTGTGTTTAGGAGTAGTAATAAACATCACACATGTATCCACTCACACACGCACAGGGACAGAGAGTCTGACCATGCGTCCCTGCACAGCTGGGAGTCTGTGATAGCGCTGGTCTGATGCTTTGCATGCATACTGTGGTTGTTTAAGGGGTGAATCTCATGAATCCTGTGAAGAATATGTCTGGGTCACCTTTCACCCTAAAATAAAAAGAAAGAAACTGTTTTGCTTTTCATTTAAATTGTAAAAAAAATGAAGGAGCTTCACGATGCCATAGAATAACCTTTTTTGTCTAAATGGTTCCATAAAGAACCTTTAACATCTGAAGAACCTTTCTGTTTCACAAAAGGTTCTTTGTGGCGAAAGAAGGTTCTTCAGATTATAAAAGGAAGAAAGACATGGTTCTTTAAGAACCTTTGACTGAATGGTTCTTTGTGGAACCAAAAATTGTTCTTCTGTTGCATTGCTGTGAAGAACCTTTTAAGCACCTTTATTTTTAAGAGTGTATACATGATTATTTTTATTTTTAAAAGAAAGATTAAAGAAAAAGTTCACTCAAAAATCTACTCACTCTCCGGCCATCTAATATGTAGATTGTTGTGATGCTTTTATCAGCTATTTGAACCCTCCTCTGACGGCACCCATTCACTGCAGTGGATCCGTTGGTGAACAAGTGATATAATGCTACATTTTTCCAAATTAGTTCAGATGATGAAATAAACTCATCTACATCTTGGAAAATATGAGTTAGCAAATTTTCATTTTTTTTTTCTTTTCACTATTCTTTTTATGCCAGTATCAGTTAAATTTATTGCCCATGAATATTTGTAACTGGCAATGAAAATGTATTTTGCATCATTTCCGTTCCTTAAATATTGGTAGCAAATCGCACACACACACACACACACAAACAAAGAAAGAAAGAAAAAAAAGAAAAGAAAAAAGGTGAGTGATTTTGTGCATTGTATTTCCATTTCAGTGGCATAATGTGAAGAATGTGTCACTGCATGTCCTGCCATTTTATACATTAACAGTAACAATTTTACCTTTAAAAAAAAAAAAAAAAAAAAAAAGGTTTTTCTGTCAGAACAATTCAAACTGTCATTCAGCCGTCTACTGTATTATTTTAAAAGGCAATGGCATGTCTCCCAAAATCAAATTTTACTTGCATTTGGTAAATAATGAATGTTAATTTGGGACACTGGTAGAATTAATTTTGCTGGTGTTATTACAGACATTAAAAATAATTGTATTACAGGTGTGAGAATCACCAACTGGGAAGGACATGTGCTTAACTGTGGTAAAAAAAAAATCCAATATTTTCATTTTCCTTATGGAAAAATTTGATGTCTAATTTTTCTTCTTGTGATTTTGTGGTGAATTGTGACTTGGGCATGCTGCAGTTTGTCCAGGTTTGGATTTTTCTTTTCTTCCCAATGGCTTGAAATATTGATTCATCTCAACAGCCTAACACATCCATACATCTGTTCACACTCTTAGCACTCTAAAGCCTGTATGGATATTTTAAATAATGGCTTGTACAAATGGGTCAAATATAAAGTAGATTTTATTCAATACCATTTGTTTCAGAGTCTGATACTACTACCATGAATGATGTTTGAAGTGCTATCTGGTTTATGTTCCAGCATCCCCTCATTTGTGTTCATCTAGCTCCATCTGCCTGGACCTCACACACTGATGGATGTGACAGCACATAATGTGCATTTTTTGACAGAGACGCTCTTAAAAACAACACTTTTCTTCACTCGCCCTTTGGTTCCTTCTCTCTCTCTTATTCCCCCATTCCTCTTTTGCTGAAGACTGAGTGCTAGAAGTCAGGGCTCTAACCTTGAGATGAATAAGGACCTATGAGTTTGCAGACACATAATCCGTTTGGGCCCAGGAAAACATATTTCCCAGCATTCATTGTGACATAAGCTCTCACTGCCACTCTGTTTCTGAAAGTAAGAGTAATGTGGGCCCGTGGAATGAAGAAGGAGGTCTGAGGCAGCTGACATCCATCACTGAAGTCCTGGGGTCAAATACAAAGAATCCAGCAGGGTTGCAGATACGATTGGCCACAATACAGCAATGTGATGATAATTTGTAATGTTTTAGATTTCCTTTATGTGCAGTTTGTCCTCATTCATCCATCCAGGAGATCACTGATAGCATTTTGTTCATAATGCAGTGGAAGGTTGGATGAAAATCATTCTATCTGTCTGTCTTCCTGTCTGTCTGTCTGTCTATCTATCTATCAACCATCCATCCATCCAATTAACAAGGCATTGCTAATGTTGACTTTCTCAGAAGGTTTGTTTCCTGCCTTTGAATTTGAATTCAAAATGCTCTTGGACATGTGTGCTTTTGTCTCAAGAGAAATAACTTTCATGTCTGCATAGACAGCGACTCAAAGTTGTTCTTGAGGAAGAAAGCAATATGTGAAAGACAGAATAAAATAAACAAAGTTCACTTTTAAATTTCAACTTTAATGTATGAGTTCTTTCCTGTGAGTGATATATCTTCTGAAAATAGTTGCGGTTGTTGAAATAAACACAACTTTCTTCAGGGCAGAGATCTGACGGCTGTAATATTTATAGAAAAGTGAGTATTTATGATTAGTTTATATCAATGGCCTTTCAGCTGAACCATTGGTTCATTGCCTGACCTGACCTTTAAGTTTGGCTGAAAATGACCATGTTGTTGCAAAAACTGAATGGAATGAAAAATTCTCACACTGCAGTCTGGCTTTTACAGATCCCAAGAAAAAAAAGTAAAGAAAACATTCCCACTGCACTCTGTTTCGGAACTTATTAAACCTGTTCTGAGAATTATTGAGTTCTGTGAGTTTTAAGGTTTTGTAAAAAGTCATAGGTGATACCTGGTGATCTCAGAGACACTGAAGTGAATGTCAGGCATGTTGCTTTGAATCAGTATTGACTGGTTATAACCAAGGAGAAAAGCTATCCGTTAACATCCCATTCATGTCAGTGGCAGTTGCCTGGTTACCGTCTCTCAAAATAAATCTATATGTAATTTATTATATTGCATAATATCTTATTCATTCATTACTTGCCAAAAAATTTCAGAATGCTTATGGAAAAATAAATAAATAAATGAATTATTACTTGCAAAAAATGTAATTTGTCAGAACACACTGCTTCTGTCAATGGGGAAACATGCTTTTTAGGTCCAGATGGTGTAGTTAGGACATCTACAAGGGGCTAACTAGAACATGCTAACCGGGTTTTAATTGGCCAGTCTTTGTGATTATTGGAGTGCCGAGAATAATCTCATCCTGTCTCATTGCGTCAGACAGAACAAAATGGAGTCTCTACAGATGAGTCATATGAGCACTCATACTTTGAGACCAAATCACAGCAGACACATTAAATGGGAAATCTGCTGTCCTCTGTAGAACAAAGAAACTTAAAGCTTTTAGTGCATGCTGAACGGATCTGTTGAACGTTGACAAATGAAATGACCAGAGATTGGTTGAAGTGCTTGTCACGCTCTCTATAATAAATCATTGTGCTAGTACTGCTTGTGGTAAATGTTTGATGGTTGCTCTAGGCAGTAATACATTTTACCCGAAAAGTTCAAGAGTGACACAACTGTGATTTACAACAGCATTCTGTGACAATTTGACTGGTGTTTTTCTCTGTAATAGCATTCAAAATTAGCTTTCTATTCCTTGTTAATGCAACCAGAGTTTTCCTCTGCCATTTATTTAAATCACTACTCTTGACTTTTTGACTTGTTATCAGGGCAGCTGCTGGCCAAATGGGTGCCCAAAGCAGAATAGTATTGTTCTGCCCCCTCCTTCCCCCCCCCCAAAAATAAAAATAAATAAAAATAAAAAAAACATCTACATTTGGGGGTCAAAATAGAATTTTAATAAAATATAAAATTAAATAAATAAATTGTAATTAAATTGTATTATTTATCAATTACAATTGTTGCTCTAGACAGTTACCTATGGCTATGATTTTATTAATACCGTTGTCTGATTGATTTTATAGTCTCAAGCATTCAGAAATCACACAAAATAAAATTAAGCAGTTTTACTATGATAAAACCATGGTTAATTTTGGTAAGGGTTGTGATGTCCACATGTTTTTGTTGAAGAAATTAAAGACAGGATTATGAACGTATAGCTACCTGAAAGTGATGCATGGGCTTCATCTTGGGCTTTTTTATTTTTCTTTTCTCTGCGCCGGACTGCGCTGATGTCTTTTCCCTGATATAGCCTAGTTGTCCATTAATTATGATGATCATTTGTATTCAGCCGCAAACAGGAGGTGAGAGTGAGCGCGAGCACGGGCGGAGATGCGGGAATGGCACGTCACGTGTGCTTATACTGCCAACTGCGTTTAATTATATATATATATAATATATATTATTAAACGTTATATATATATATATATAATTATATATATATATATATATATATAATCAAACAGACATAATAAAAGACAGAACTATGAGATACAAACGAGTCAGGAGATGTTTTTATTTAGGGGTAATAAGTCATTAGTATGGCTATTATTATTTATAAATAAAACATCAGACCTTTTGAGTAGATATCAAATTAACACATAGTTTGTTATAAAAAGTTGAGGCTTTAAATCAGTGCTTCTCAAGCTTGTCCTGAAGATCCCCCACCACTGCACATTTAGCATGTTTCTCATATCAGACAAACCCATTTGGGGTTTTGCAATCTCTACTTGATCTACTCGATGATGAGTTGAATGAGGTGTGTTAGATGAGGAAGACATCCAAAATGTGCAGTGGTGGGGGGTTTAGACAGGTTTGAGAAGCACTGCTCTGAATAATAAAAATAAAATAAAATTAGATTATAATAAAGGAAAGGTAGTTCTGCAAAGGTAAATTGGGAAAATACATAATATTTTTAATTATTGATGGTTAAACACTAACATAAATTTACATCGTAGTTTAATGTTTAATCGCTGCAAGATTAATCTTTAATGAGCCGAAAATAATGCATGTCACACCTCTGTTCATCAATTTGCACTGGCTACCAGTACCTGCTCGCATTAAATTCAAGGCATTAATGTTTGCCTACAAAACCACCACTGGCTCTGCACCCATTTACCTAAATTCATTACTTTAGAGTTATATGCCCTCTAGAAGCTTGCGTTCTGCAAGTGAACGGCGTATTAATGTGCCATCTCAAAGAGGACATGGACTTTTTCATTAACTGTTCCCTCCTGGTGGAATGACCTGCCCAACTCAATCCGAGCAGCTGAGTCCTTAGCCATCTTCAAGAAACGACTAAAAACACATCTGTTCCACCTTTATTTGACCCTCTAACTCTAACACTTTCTATTCTAGAGTCCTTAGCCATCTTCAAGAAACGACTAAAAACACATCTGTTCCACCTTTATTTGACCCTCTAACTCTAGCACTTTGTATTCTATTTTAATTCTACTTTATCTATATTTATCTTCATTTTTTATTTAAAAACAAACAAACAAAAAAAAACACTAGCATTCTATTTTTTCTATTCTATCTACTTGTTTTTCTTTGTGTGTGTGTGTGTCTGTGTGTATACGTGTGTGTATTAGGGGTTGAATGACTTCTGATTTTTTGAAGTCTACTTTTATGTGATGAAAGTGGAGTCGAAGTCGACTAGTCGCTGATGACGTCATTAATGAACAAATAGCGCTACTGTCTGTAGTCTACGTGTGTGCGTTACAGTGCAGCAGCGCATTAGATTAGAACGTCGATTAACTTACCTGTACAATAAGCTGTTTAAAACGTGCATTCTCCTGTTCAATTTCGAGCATCCAGTAATATAATCACACGTCTTGTGGAGCGCTTTCAGAGTATGCATTTATTTGTCATTTGAACTGTTAGAGCGTAAATGTGGAAGTCCTTCAAAGATTTATAATCCTGTTGCGCCCTCTATAGGACCAGTGACTAGTCGACGTCAAGCTTAAAGCGTCATGGCAGACCTTTGAAGTCGATTAGTCGGTGCAACCCCTAATAGTAAATATATGTTAATGTTTAGATTTTTATTTTTATATGTATATGTTAATATTAATATAGAACGAAAGGTTTTTTTTGAGCAACTGGGATGGTGCCCCCCTGGGAGTTGGTGCCCTACGCAAACTGCGTACTCTGCGTAAAGGGAGCGGCGGTACTGCTTGTTATTCATACTAAATGCAAACCTAGCATCCAGCACCTGGAAGATACAACACATCAACAAATGTTTCAGGACAATGGACGCCTCATAGTAAACTACCTTGCATTTCCAGTGAGTTCGAGAGTGTATTATACAGAGAGGAGGAGGAAGAATAGAGAGAATTGGACTTTTAGCCAGAGGAGTAAAAAATGTCGGAAGAACGGAGGGGAAAAAAGAAAACAAGTAGTTCCTGCACAATTGGGCCGTTGCTCACTGCAGGGCTTTGCAGTTCAGAAAACCCAATAAAACCTGGCACTTTTCCATTGTGCTGTTGTCTCGGCCCAAGGTTATTACAAAGATGAAGTGTCAAGTCACTCAGAGCTGGATGGTGATTCGTTTGTTTGGCCTTTGGAGGTCCTTATTATGTTCTGGACAGGTTCAAAGCCCATATCATTTAATCTCTGCCTTACAGGTGTTTAATCATTAACACCTGTTTTCCTCCCGCCATGACTATTAATGAGCTTTTGTAGTATTTGCATGTACCACTGTCTCGCTGACTGGCAGCTTTGTTAATTTGTTTTATTCTGCGCTTTGTCGGCATGCTGTTGATGCGATGATTAGATGAGTGATAAATTAAAGTTAAAACTTTCGTAGGAAAAGTGTGGCAAACAGAGAAAGAAATGAAGAGAAGTGCATCAGTTCTGTAGTCTCAGAGGAGCCAAGACATTCTCCCTTATTCTTACTATCATACACTACTGTCCAGAAGTCTGGTATATGACTTTTTTTTTTTTTAAAGAAATTAACTTAAAATTAAATGCATAAAAAATTGACAGGACGGATGTTTAAATTGTAACAAAAGTTGAAATGCTGTTCTTTTAAACTTTCTATTCATCAAAGAGACTTTTTCCCCAAAAATAATTTTTTTAAAAAGTGTTGAATTTTTTTTCAAACTAGTTTACCTTTCAAGAATTGTTCATAATTATTCATATTCATAATTCATATTTTGTCTGTTTTGGTTTGTAAAGATGTTGCCTTTTTTAATCATGTCTTCTTACATGAGAAACTGGCAATGCCTTACAAAATATATTCCAGAAAAGAGCCCAGGTGTTCCACTTTTCTTTATCAAACAGCTATTTGATACTTTAACTAATAATCATTTTATAGGTTTTTCCTGAGTCACCAATTCCACAATCCACCCTGTTAGTCTTGTAATATTGATTAAACTATCAAAAGCCAGATAATTATGTCATCCTAAAAAGTTTTGTCTAAGTATCTTTCTTATTGTCTTTTGGACAGACAAAAATATATATTTTTTTTCATCAGTGGTTCATCTAAATTGAGAGCATTTCTCATATTTAGTGATGCAAAAAGAACAGTAATTTTGTACTCAGTTGAGTCTCTGCATTTGTAATCTGCTGAATAAAAGACATTGAACATCTGTCAGACTTTTGGACCTGTTTTGCCCCCGTAGTCCTTCCTTTGTTTCCTTATTTGGTCATGTTCCTGTCCTCGTTTAGTTTGCTTATGTTCCATTGATGTCACCTGTGTTCCCCTGATTGCCCTGTGTGTAAAAGTCCTAGTCTGTTCAGTTTGTGTTTGTCAGGTCTACCCGTTCTCTACATGTGTTGGCTCAAGCTCCTATTGTGGATTATCTCCTGAGTTTCCTTTATTAAAGACAGTTCTCATTTATTCGTGCCTCCTGTGCTTCCTCAACAGCGTAACGTGACAGAAGACCTGACCTACACAGTTACCTCCGTGTTTTCTCCTCCGTTTGTTTTCTCGTTTTTCTCTCAGTGTTTTTGTTTCCGTTGTGTTTCCTGTAAAGGATCCCTTCACCCGCCCAGAATTCCTCCTCCTCCTTCTGGAGCAGGGGGATAGATCTCTCAAGGACCATACGAGACTATTCCAGCTGCTAGCAAGCACCACCAGCTACCCGGACGATGCGTCGTCCGAAGATGGTCCTCGAGAGGATTTCGTCGCCTTCGTGGCGTGGACTATGGCGAGAAACGGGCCGCCATCCACCAC
>NW_015627225.1:1104863-1105008 GCF_001515625.1 Sinocyclocheilus rhinocerous
CGGCCCCCTGGAGTCGGTGGCCATTCCTCCTCCATGGCTCCTCCCTCCGTCGGCTCCACAATGGGTCGCTATCATGGCTGTGGCCTGGGTCCTGCTGTGATCCTCCTGCTCCAAGCCCCTCCTGTCTCCTCCCTGGCTCCTCCCT
>NW_015627225.1:1105107-1108991 GCF_001515625.1 Sinocyclocheilus rhinocerous
ATCGGGAGGGGGCGAAATGTCCGACTTTTGGACCTGTTTTGCCCCCGTAGTCCTTCCTGTGTTTCCTTATTTGGTCATGTTCCTGTCCTCGTTTAGTTTGATTATGTTCCATTGTCACCTGTGTTCCCCTGATTGCCCTGTGTTTAAAAGTCCTAGTCTGTTCACTTTGTGTTTGTCAGGTCTACCCGTTCTCTACGTGTGTTGGCTCAAGCTCCTATTGTGTATTATCTCCTGAGTTTCCTTTATTAAAGACAGTTCTCGTTTACTCGTGCCTCCTGTGCTTCCTCAACAGCGTAATGTGACAACATCTTTGCAAAAGAGAAGCAAGCAAACTTCCTACAACAGGGAATTGGATGAAATGACAATATAGAACACGGGATGTTTTGACATTCGGTCTGCTAGCCGGAAAGAATGAGCAGAGACTATGCTGTCTATTTTTGGACAAGTGTTGTCCAACACAAATGGCTGGTTTATTTTTTTAAATTTGTTTATACATACAGTAAATACTCTAACTACACTGTTATTGCAGCAACCTCAGTGATTAGGACCAGCACATAGAATCCCTCAGGGAAAGTGTGTGTGTGTGTGTGTGTGTGTGTGTGTGTGTCAGTCAGTCAGGTTTTGCCTACACTGGAAACCAAATGTCCCCAGAATAATAGTAAAAACTGAAATTATTTACACTGTACTTACAACAGTACTTAAAAAAGAAAAATGCTTTAAACACATACTAAATGTTTTTTTTTTTGTAAATATGTAAAAATAAATAATTTTAGCTCGCTATAGCTCGCTATAAGTCAACAGAAATATTAAATATTTAGATTAACCACTTTTTATTGATTCTCATATGAATTACAGAATAAATCAAATCAAATATATTAGCGGAAATAATCATACTTTAATAGGCACATGTACACTAATTACAACTCCTAATCTATATAACTGAGATGAAAACAGTGAAGAACAGCAGAATTTCACTAAATATTTCACTACTAACAGATGTAAATGTAGCACAGGGAGTGATGTGCAGGCACTATGCATTTGGAAAAGTTAGACAAAAAAGTCTAAACTAATTGGTTCAATATGATATAGACTTCAAAGCTCTACGTAAGAATTAGTAGGATCGTTTTTTAAACCAAATTAACTGATTCATTGGACAGCTGGCTTTACTTGTTGTTAACAGTCTTTTGTAACTGGAAAAGCTGAATGAAAACAGCTACTATTGGCACTGAAAATAGTAGCAGAGTTAGAAGAGTCATTCTTGAGAAGTGGGACAAAACAGGGTGCAAAATTGAAAAAATAAAACCTTGTACTCAGACAAATGAGACTACATTTAAAAATGTTCAACTGACGGAGGTGACAGAACTGACGGAGTTGACAGTTCTGACGGAGGTGACGAAAACCTGAATTTGTAGTCATTTTAACTATAGCATTGCCATAATTTCACTACCTAATAAAAAGGAACTAGTTTGAAAGTATTTGGCAGTAGTAGGAACAGGTGGATGCATGTTCAGTGAAGTAAATCTGTGTTTCACATCTTCTGCATCATGTCTATATGACTATTGACTATATCAGCAATTTCAGCAGGGAAAATCAAAAGTGGGAACAAAAAAGATGGGAGAGGGAGAGAGAAAATTCATGAAGGATTTAGCCAAGTCAGTGAAATCATTTTTACAGGGCTGGATGGGACATTCTCTTTTTAGCTGACTCAAGTTGAACAGCACTCTTTGGTTTCTCTTGGTTTAAACTCCAAAACACCTACTTCAACTACCCCATCAATCTATCTGGGAGAAAGTTAGCACTCTTGTTGATTTACTGTGTATATAACAAAATGCATGGCTAAATGTTTGGTGTTAACATTGATCACTGTCAGTCTCTCTCACACAGACTCATCTCTGTCAAAGTGACCACTGCTGCAACAAACAACAATAGCAACCAATTGATCACACAGAAAACATGTCAGAATATCTACTTCTTCAAGTGGAACCATGTTGCAGATATAAACATGTTTTTGTCAGCAGTATGTTTGTGCACTGGGAAGCGTGCTATTTTTCATTCTGACCTTATGACTTACAATGAACGGATATAATGACTTATTTTTGCCCTCTCCATTTTTTCTCTGCTTTTTTTTCCTCATCGTTGAATCAGCAGTTCTAGGAACTCATCTTTGACATCTTCAGGTTAGAGCTGTTTAAAACCTCCAGTGTGTTATTTTCCAAACAGTGAGTGAGAATGTGGGTCTTTCGATTATGGCTGTGATGAGAGTGGTGGTCGTATGTGCTAATGGGTCTGTGTTTTTCACTGTTTTGAAGTGCATTATGGTTGCACCACAAAGTGGTATTTGTAGGAACGGAAGGTCACCAAGACACCAAGCAAACTTGTTTATGCATTTTAACATGGGGTTTGGTGGGCCTGTGGCGATTTTCATTCTTCCCAGTGACATTTTTTTTTAGCTAATAAAGGGACTGCCCATTCAGTAAAAGTTAATGAGGTTCAGTGTGATTTTGGACCCCACTGACTTTTATTATATGGACAAAAACGGTTGAAATATATATATTTTTTAATTTCTTCTTTTGTGTTCCACAGAAAGATTGGGTTGAAATGAGGCTGAGTAAATGATGATTTTTTTTTTCCCCGAAAAAAATCTAAAGATCCATTAAAACGCTGTCATTCAGAAGTGATTTATTATTAAAATGTGTATGTATGTCTTTTTATAAGAAACTCCAAAAGTAGTCTCCACAAATGACAAGAAAACAGATCTATTGGGTTTTCCTTTTGTCAACAATAATCCAAATAAATGGATCATGAGTTTCAAATAACATCCATACATTGCGTGTGGTCATCTAGCACCCCATTTTCTCTTCTTATTGAACAAGATTTGCTTACATTATGTCATGGCCTCTTTAATTCTGTTATTTCCGATGAGCAGATCCTCATGCCTTGTTTGTTCAGTTCATTCATGGACAAGATGTCCGAGTTTGTTCACAATTGAAATGTCTCATGCAGACTCAACAAATTGATTCATCAGTAAAGGATGTTTATAGGTCCCACCAATAATATCACTCATTGACCGCATTATTTCCTCACGCTATAGCCAGTTTTGTATGCTTTGTTAATATAACTCAGTATGTTCAGTGGGACTGGATTACATAGTAGCTCGGCAGGGTTTAAGATTCTCCGTGGGGAACTCATTTTAAACAAGTTTTTTACTACACAGATGGTTAAAAATATATTTTTTAGTACAGTTCAGTAGGCCAAAGAGAAACATACTGCAGCATTTTAAGGTGGTAGTTTAACCTTTAAGAAACATTGATGCTAACTTAAAGGTTGTGGGTTCACTCCCATATGGTTATGTTCATTTTATTCTCCTCTTTTCATATATTAAAGGGGTCATATGATGCTATTTTAAAGATCATTATTTTGTGTATTTGGTGTAACAGAATATGTTGACATGCTTTAATGTTCAAAAAACACATTATTTTTCAAATACTGTACATTATTTTAGGTCCTCTATGCCCCGCCTCTCTCAAACGCTTCGTTTTCTACAAAGCCCCCTCCTTTGACAAGCGCAGTCCGCTCTGATTGGCCAGCTGACCCAGTGCACTGTGCAGTCGCTGATTCAAAAGCGCCCGATTGTCATAGCAAAGTGGGAATTGACCCTTTTTTTGTTTTTTTTAGAAATAGCCTTTGTGCACAGCCAGCCTTGTACTCTTCTAGGTTCAAAAAACTGTCGTCCATAAAATGCGTTGCACAAATTCGAACATCTGGGTTGTGCTGTTCTGTTATAAATAAATCTTAACCAATGATTCCTAATTGCATCTACTTCCGGAAGGCCAAATAAAGTGCTTTTGCTTTCGCACTGAAACACACAACGTCTCCCTGACATG
>NW_015627225.1:1109276-1180185 GCF_001515625.1 Sinocyclocheilus rhinocerous
GAGTATGGGTCACCATACTTGGCCACATGTCACGTCACTTTTCACTTTTTCACTTTTCACTTTTCAATATTACAGCGAGAATAAAAGTTACTCCTTCTTTCTTTGTGTGAACATTTGGGCGGTGTTATGCAAATCTTCGCACATCGTGACGTAGACATGTGGGGGCGTGTTAGAACGAGACGTTTTAGGTAGGCGTGGTTGACTCTTAACTTTTATAAAGAATATCTCTTTGGATTTGAGACTTTAGTCTTTGCAACTTTACAGATCTTCTTTATGCACCAAGAGCTTGTAAAACTCCAAAGAGAAAGGAAAACTTGAAATCGCATCATATGACCCCTTTAAGCACATTAAGTTTTATTTCAGTTATGTCACGATTAGGTGCAGACTGTAGAAGTTACTTACCAAATGCAATTTGTGTATGTGAAATGTTCTGGTTGTTGACATCTTTTTTTAATTCTTATAGTATTTGCTTCATAAAAAGCTATCTGAGGCATACTGGAAGATCTCTGGAGATCCTGCTAAAGAGAGAGAGCAAGATGGCATTAGATGGTAGTCCCATCATGGCTATTTAAAGTGAAGAAGCATCTTGGAGGACAGCTGATTTGATCTGAAGAGCTGCCATGGGTGTTAGGGCCATGTAAGGCCAGAACCCTTTTCTAGTAAATATCTTCATACTTCCACTCATCCATATGCTCTTATAATCACATTCACGCTTGGCTCATTCCTCAGCAAATCACAGATATGGTCCTCCGCTAATCTGAGGTCCAGATCTTCCGCACGAATAAACCTGATGACATGACTGTTTGAGTGAGTTTGAGGCAGTGAGCTGTGAATCTCTGATTTTTGTTCCTGAATGTTTCATATCAGCACCATTACAGGCCCGTGGTGCATTAAATACGCTATTTATGGATTATGGCTGTCAAAGACGGTCATGATCTAAAAGTTGTCAGTTGGATTCTCAGGTGAAACGGCGCCATCCTGTTTTACCTGCTGCCATTGTGTCTAAGGCAGGTGTTCTAACACTGTAGTGCCCGTGAACTGATGCTTTCTGGGTTACTGGAGTTACCGCTATTGGGGAGTAACTGAGTAGAAGTAAAATAGTGGAGGTTTTTCAGTAACAAGCTCCTTTTTCCATTGGTGTAGCATGCCACTATGTACACTATATCTCAGTTTTTAATGTTGCATTGTTGTGCACACAGCCGATAGCTGAGCAAGCTGACGCAATATCAAACGCATCTTGCAATACTATTGCTTGCCTTCATTTTTGTATTTTTTAAAGGTTGAATTATTCTAGTGAATCTATTCATTCAGATGGCTCATATAGATGAACTGAACTTTTTTTTGGAAAATATTTAGTTTAATCATGTAGTTCATTATAGCATTTTTTTATTCTGTTAAATGTGTAAGGATGTATAATGTTTTATTTATTTCTGTCACTGTGTATTTGTATTTTCTTGTTCATACTTTCACATTAATCATGATTGTTAATTCATTAAAAACTCTCCCTCTTTAAATATTAAATATATTTATAATGTTTCAAAAGATCTCTATTTTAAATAACTGCTGTTATTATGAACTTTCTATTCATCAAAGAATTCTGAAAAAAAAATGAATGGCAGTTTCCACAAAATTATTAAGCAGCACAACTGTTTTCAATATTGATAATAATAAGAACTGTTTCTTGAGCTGCACATCAGCATATTAGGATGATTTCAGAAGGATTTTATTTTAAAAGAAATTTGTAGCTTGGACTACAGTATATTATATAACTTCTTTGAAATTGCAGCTTGCCAAGCTAAAAGCTGCCCATAATTTAAAATATCTTCCTTAATATTGGTGCGCAATCTCTGTGTGCATGCAAGGATATGAATTTCCAATGCATCTGCTTGTCTGAAGCCTCCAAAAATAACTGAACAAATTATGCAAAGATGGCATATAAAGCCTTGATTTTCCTTATTTTATGTTTTACTATGCCATTTTTTATATTTTACTATCTAATTTTAAAGCCATAATGTTGATGTCCGTTAGAACCACTTTATAAGATTGGACCAGAATGTGAGGAAGTCTTCATTTTATCTTTATACCAGAACTGAACCGGCTGGTTCATAAACTGGAGTTATGGGGCATGAAGTCGAGACATGCAGTTAAGACTGAGTAGATGAAGGGCGCAAATAATGGTTATAACCATGACCTTTCCATCCTCTACTCATGCTGTCCCTTCTGCACTGATCTGCCATGCTGAGAGTACAAAGGCTCTTCATTACTGATCCTAAATGAGCACATATTCAGGAAATTATTTTATGCACCCAGTCTTACAGCTCACTTCTATGTTCCCTTTCAGTCAGTCACTCTCGACGTCACGTCAGATGACCGACGAATTGGGATCTCGCTTAGAGAGACCAATCTACTGCAAATGATCTCTCATTAAGCCTCACTCAAAATATTTGTAAAGTCAGTAAGCATTGAATTAATAATGTGATGCTAAAAACCTTTCTTGAGTGAGAACCACAAGCATAGAACATACTCTAAGATTGAAGTGAGCGTATGGAAGGTTTTTTTCTCTCTCAAAATTGAAAAATAAATAAAACAATTCTGTAGATAATCACTCTGTTTGTAACATTTATAACAGAGGTGTTTTTTCCACGAATTCAGTATTTCTAATTGCCACATTTATGGGTTTTTCCTCCAACTATGAGCACTTTTGAACTTTTTTGAAAAAAAGAAAGAAAAAAAAAACACTTTTCACACTCTCCCTAGTTTATTTAATTTGTCAAATAAAAATGTCCCCACAACAGTGCCATTTTTACAACATCTACTGTATATGTTGTTCATATATATGGAAATTACATTTTTGGAATAAATGTCTCCTTTTCCTTGTGAAGGCTAATTTCATAGCTAGCATTTTATGTATGCCAAATACACACCAATAATATATTCTTTTCTTCTTCTTTTCTTCTTTCAATTTTTTAATTGTAATTGACACTTTTCGTTTTGTTTGCAATGGTATGGTATGATACGTAGTGGAGACATTTTCTGAGATTTTTAGGCCAATGTTCAGTTGCTTCAAAAATAATAACAAGAGTAATTCAAACACCTTTGTTTAGACCATTAGTCATGCAATTCTTGGTAAGTGTAATGAGTGACACTGAAATGAAGGTGCATTTTACTTGAGCTGAGTGGTAGCTAAAACCGGCTCATTCATTTTGAGATGATTTAGATTTTAATGTGTTAGCAAGTGTGGTTGAGTTGTTTACTTTGTAATTGGTTCATCCATTTCCACAGTTTTTACCCATTCAGGCTGATTTGCAGAACATGATAGACAAAAACTCCTGAGGCCCCGGTATCTATCTAACTTGAGCTTTCGGAACAGTTTTTGGAGGACTGATGTGGTCGTCTGCTTTCTCTGGCACGCTCAAGGACACGTCTCCCACAAGCTCATTAATCATTCCGCAATTAAGACTGGGGTGCGGGGGGGGTTGTTATGACAAAACTCTCAGGTGACTGGAGCGTCGGAGCGTGCGTCCGATCGGACTGCGCCTCATTCTCCCTGGCAGCTGTCTGGGTTTTGCCAATGATTGATTTGGACAGTGTTATTCTCTGAGAGTAATTGCAGCTCGCCTTCTGGTTTCAACGACTCGTAGTTTGCCATTGGGGATCGCAGAGCTGCTTATGCATTCCCCTCCGTTACATGTTATTTGGTGTAATTTCATTTCGTCCTTCCCTTCCTCCCTTCCTGCATGTGATCTCCCCCACTAGCCTTTTATGCAAAGGCTGACCGCATCCATTCAGTGGCGTAAATCGCCAACTGTTTTCTGAAGTGCCATTAACAAGCGTATTTAGAAGATCCAGTTTGATTCAGTTTCTTGGCTCTTGATAATTTATCACACTGGGATGCATTAAGCTTAAGGGAAAAAAAAAAGATGGGAAGAGCAGACACCTTATGGTGCCTGCAAACATTTGTCTTCATCCGCTGTGTTTAGGAACGCTGGTATCTTGCTGAGTTGAGCTGTTTTGTACAGAGAGCTTACTGTGTGACCACAGGATGAGTTTAAACGGAAGCATGATTTGGAGAGAATCGTTCGGACTGCCTGTGGCTGTGTAGTTTTACTCTTTCACGCAGATGGATTATTTCAGATGTGCTGACTGGGGCAGATTGTTGTTTTCACAAAGAAAGAGAAAAGCTTTTGGCTAATATTCAAATTATATTCAAAGGTTTTGCATGTTTTTAAAGCAGTGTACTGACTGTAGGCATCGACCTTGTACAGAGCATTTCTTTCCTGTAATCTCATCTTTGGTCTTCAAGGAGATGCCGATTTCGGCTAAAAACCCTCCAGCGATGAGGCAGACATGCTTCGCCATTAGTGTGTCATTGTCTGATGCCTGCCTATTACTAGTCATTTAGCAGACATTTTTATCCCTTGTGACGTGTTAGACACAGATTTAATTAAAGGGACAGTTCTGCAGGAGCCAAGTCAGGTTATGTGTTTTGCTGAAGGGTGTCTGAGGTGACAGAGCAGAAAGGATGAATCATCTCAACTAGATTCAAACAAGCGGCCCATATCTTTAATCATTAGGCCACCAATATTTGTTAAGTTTTGCTCTTGAGATCTTAACTCCAATCCTACTTAGCTTTTGAGTAGATTAATAATTTGTCAGCTTTTGCGAATGGCAGTGTTTGCCAGTCTTCACAAATTTTCAGTTCAGTTAAGTTCAGTTGTTCAAGTTTGATTCAGTTTGGTTGAGTCTAGATGCTCAGCTCAGTTATTTGGTCCAGTTCAGTTTGATATGGTTAATTTCGGTTCAGTTATTCCGGTCAGTTCAGTTATTCATTTTAGCTCAGTTTGATTTGGTTCAGTTCAGTGGGATTCAGTTTCAGCTAAGTTCAGTGTAATTTAGTTTGGTTCAGATCATTTTACTTAATTTTAGTTATTCAGTTCAGTATGTTTTGGTTCAGTTCTGTTCAGTACAGTGCAATTCAAGTTGAGTCAATTCAACTCGGTTGATTCAACCGGTTTGATTTTGTTCAGTTGAGTTCAGTACGGTGAAGTGCAATTCTAGTAGAGTTGATTCAGTTTGATTAAGTTCAGTTCAGTTCAGTTCAGACTAGTTTGGTTCAGTTCTGTTGCAGTGTAGTTTGATTCGCCTGTAGATGTTGTTTTAAAGCAGCCTTACAATTTCAGTGAACAAGCCAAATATTTTATGGAAATTATTCCTTTTTTATTTTTATGAAAAAATAAAATAAAAAAAATAATGATACATTTATGCATTTGGCAGACACATTTTTCCAAGTGAGTGCATCCACAGAAAACCAAAAACAGTATGACCATGTAACTGAGGTGTTGCTAGCTCCATGCTCTACAATATCAGCTACAGGAACACTAAGAAAAATGGTTCAAAAATGTTCATGTTTAAGCTAAATGCTGGTCATGAGGACTCAAAACTGATGCAAGCTCACCAGTATCATCTCCACTGATTATTACAATCTTTTAACTATCTGCTTGCTCTGAAATGCCTCTCTGGAGCAGCGTGTGGGCGAAGAGACGGAGGCATTGACTCAGGGGTTTTTCGTGACGGATCCTGTCTGAGTCTGTGACCTATAGGGCATACCCATCTCTTTAATGAAACAGCTTGGGCTCTGAGCGTGGTCTGAATCAGAATCAGCTTTGCTTCTAATTTTAGATGCTGGCCACCGAGTCAACGGTACCGCTTTAGGAACACTGGTAAGTGCAACAGCACAGTAAAGACACCTGTCAGGAGGCCTTAAGCAGTTTCTCTCTCTCTTTCTCTTGTTTGTCTCTCATATATTCACAAAGGCACAGAAGAAAAAAGAAACAAAATCACATACAATACAATAAGCATCACGTTGAATGAAATTTTAGAGGCAGCTTCCTAGAAATAAATAAATAAATAAGATACACTAATTAGGGAAATTTTGATTACTCACCATAATTTTTCTTTTTCATGCTCATTACTGAATAGTTTGAATAGTTGTGAAATTTGATGCAAGTAGCTGTAAATCTAGACTCAGGGTATCCTAGTTGTAGTGTTGTCCCTCATTTCCTTATATCCTTGTATTTATTTTTAATGTAATGTTTTGTTTTAATGAATAAAATATCGCGTTAATTTGACATTTGGTCTTATAATGCTCCTGTTATAGGATGATTGGCGCAGTCCTTTTTAATGTACATTTAAATGCAGCCTGCTTTTGTTTTTGACAATATCGGCATAATGAGTGACGAGCGTGCATCCAAGAGAGATTTTAGTAACGCATTAATGTCCCCAGCGCATCTGTCGAGGGAAACAGATGAGCTAATTATACTCATCAGGTCTCCACTCTTTAATAAGCAGTGCCTAAGTGCTGCTTACCATCACGTTAATGGTCAAATTTGAGTTTTATTTTAATTTTTTTATTTTGCAGTAATAAAAGTACCTGACGCAGATCTGTGGGAGGTTTTCTAAAATTAAACTCCCCTAAGTGCTATATGACACATGGACCTTTTAAAATATTCTCATTAATGCAAATAAGAATCATCAACATACACATGCTTGAATATTCATAGCACGGATCAAAGCATGAGAAATACTGATCATATTAGGTTACAGATCTGAAGAATTTGATTATTTTTGTCAGTGTCATTACAATACATTAATAATAGCCAGAGGTTCTTCCAGACCTTCAAAATATTTGTACAATCGTTTGTACAATCGTATAATACTGTATTCATTAGTTTTTTTTTTTATGTGTGTGTAGGTGTGTTAATTTTTTATTTTTAATAATAATAATAATAATAAGATTTTTTTACTTTAATATTTACTTAAACTCTGTGCATGATATAATTGTATATATGAATGAATGAAGATATATATACAGATACGTGCTGTGTAATTCTAGTTTTTGTACGTCTACAAGGGTCATTATGGCTGAAAATGTGCCCAGTATTGTTGGATTCTTACTGAAGTTGTCCATATTGTAGCTACAACCTGAAAAACAGTTGCATTAGCATGTTCTGCTAATGTAAAAAATTGCTCATAATCATTTCGCAAATGAATGCGCAAACAGCCTTACACTAAAAAGCATATTACCCAGATGCTATGTTCTGTAGCTTTAAGCCTCATTGCCCTCTAAGGAGAACAGATATGCTAAAACGCAGGGAGAGAGATTCATTAGCCTCAAATGTGGGTACCTGCCGTTAGCCAAGCAAAGTCAAGCCAATGCTCACATTCTGCCAGACTTTAAATGCGGCCCACATGCTTCTGTGAGCAAACATTAAGCCCTGGTACTAATGGGCATCAGCCCAGCCATCGCTATTACAAAGTCCATTAAGGCCTTGGAGGGTGGAAATAAATAAACGCATCACAACTTATAAATGTTTTATAAGTTACACTGAGGGTACACTGTACACTGAGAGTTCTATCTACAGGAAATGAAAATGAATAATAAAAAAATTTAAACTCTTCATATCAGCTGTGGATTATTGGGTAATTATGGTTCTAGAGTCTCTTTTTTAGGAAATGAAAAGACCATGTTTAGACCTGGATTGGATGAATCATCCAGTCTGGGGTCTCACACTGCTCATTTGAAATATAAATTATTTAGCTTTAACTAAAAGAAGAAAAAAATGGAGTATGATTTGCTGCTATTGCTTAGCATATGTCAGTACAACAAAATAAATGGTCCATGGTCTGCCAGGATTTTAGGAGAATATGTTTCAGTATGCTCTGATGATACAAAATAATCCCTTTTTGGCAAGAACAATGGAGATTAGTCACAGTATTAATTTAACGTCTAACATAGATCCAACCTTCTGTCCTGTTTAGTTATTCAGCTTGAAGCCTACAGCCTTTGCTTTGTATACTGTATATGCTACTTATGTGTTTGATTGAATGTGTTTGCAAATTAAAAACATGATTTAATAAGTAAATCAAAGAATACATTTTTTAATGTGTGGCGTCCAATACGAAACGAGTAAAGCAACAATTTAGTAGTAGTGTCCCATGAGGCAATGTGGCATGTAAAATAACACTGCTTTTATTAGGCTACTGATATGACATGAGTCTTCTTTTCATGTGAGTGTACATGATTTCAAGATTTTTTTAAAATATATTGTGTCGTTATTTTGAATATATTTACAATTTATTTGCCATTTTTAGAAGCTCTATTGGATGCAAATGAAGGCGTCAAGATGTCTTGCATTTTATGAGGGAAAAACTGTTGGTATGACGTGCAGAGAGACATACCTCAGCAGGGAACTGTTTCTTGAACTCTGCCTAATAATCAGTCAATCAAGCAGACACGATCATGTTTTTCCCAAATCTGCTGGATATGGCACGTCAGCCAAGAGAACTGTTTGACAAGAATTGAAAACAACGTTTAGATGTCTTTCAGATGGCAGCACAATACCCAGTTATAATATATTGATCAAAGACAATAAAATGAAGAAACAAGATTAAGTGAAATTCTTTTTGTTCTGTAAATTTGCCTAGCAAGATTAAAAACAGAGAGACAAAAGAAAAGGGAAAAAAAACACGCAGGGTCTTGCTCACACAGAACAGAAGAGAAGAAACACATTATGTTCCTTAGTTTTGGGCTCTGACTGAAAACTCAAAATGAATAATTTCAAGCTCAGCCTCATGCTTGCTCCAGGCCTAAATGTCAGATGTTGTGTTTGTCCAGCAGAGTGAGGTTGTTTTTGGGGGGATTTGAAGCCCATAACGTCAACTGGAATCAGTCTTATGCAATACTTATATTTGAGATCCAGAAAAGGTGGGGAACTTGTGTGTCCTGAATTTCCTTAACCCTAAACAACCCAAACCCAAACTCAAAATCAGTGTTTTTGTTTGTTTTCCGGTAGAAATATCATTAAAAAAATTGCATAAGGTATTAAGACTTGCATGTTTTCATCTTGATTTAAATGAATTTATTCCACTCCATTGGCAGATTTTTTCTTTCTTCCTTGCATAAGCCTTAATCAGTTTAGTGAGGGCTATGCCACTGGGGTAATATATATCACTTTTATCACTTTTTTATCTTTTTTTTTTTTTTTTTTACTATTTTATATCATTTTTCCAAAATGGTGGTTATGAGGCAACTGAGCCAGATGTTTTTTGTCAGGTTGTTCTGCAAATTATAAAATATTTGCCTGTTGTTCTGCAATTGCTATTGGTTTTTCAGCTGTAGCAGTGAAGCAGTGATTATCGATTATTATTGATATTCACACTCCCTAATGAACAGTATTTTTACTAACTAACGTTAACAAGGATTAATGAATATAGTAACAAATATATTGCTCTTTGTTAATGTTAGTTAATGCATTAACTAATGTCATCTAAAGAAAGTTTATTGTAAAGCATGCATTACCTTAGTCTAAGACAGCGAGGCTTCGCAGATGATCTTATAATCAAGTGTCTCTGTCAGTTCATGTTCAAAAGAAATGCGCGCCTGCAGTATCTACCAAAACGTTTATGTGGTGCTTCCCATAAAAGACGCATCTATTTAATGGATCAAACACTGTACCTATGCTAATATGAAGCTACAAACATGCTTGGCTCAGAAGTTTCCAACATATAAATCCATCACCCTCAGGTAGTCTGGTTTCATTTGTAGATGGTCGGGATTCATTGTGAAGACTTAGGTTCAATTGGGATATCCGATATTTACTGACTGATTGATATTTGTTTCATCCGTACCTTCGCCACTGAAACATCTCATTTAGTCTGTGGTAAGCTGAGCAGTACGTTAGGTGCATCATTTCAGTATATCTTTCCACAACTCTTACTCGTAAAGTGACTGTTACTTTTAGCACCAAATAAGAATTTTCTAACATCAGAAATGGGACTTTTTGTCCCCTCAAGATGGTTTCTGTGACTTCTGCAGATTATGTGATGCTCTACATTAACATTAGTATGTGTTGAACTCCATTACATGACTCACTTGATATCCCACAGTCATATCAGCGCTAAGCTGTCTGTGCGCTCCGGTGTCGTGATGTGAGGTGAAAGTAGATAGATTACAATATGACATTGTTTATTTATCCTTTTAAAACACTGGCATGCCTCCTGATTTATCTTGGGAGCTTGGCAGACGTTCATTATGGTGGGTACAATTACACAAGTCCAAGTAAATGATCTAGCAGGAATGAATCAGTGATTACGGAAGATTATTTGCTGCTAACTGCAGATGCTATTTTTGCAGTAAACAAACCTCAGAGAAATCTCTGAAACATTCACCATTTTATGTCATCTGCGGTGCCTTTTTAAAACAGCATTCGTTCTTGCAAAAGGGTCTCGCTGGTGACCTGATGAGAAACATGCCATCTGTTGTAGCTTTTGATGCATTATGTCAGACTGGTCATTAATAACATCAAGAAATTCATTACTGGTTTCCGTATTTCATGTTACAAATGTCATTTTCAGTGAGAATTTAAATTAGTTTTAAAAAGAAATGTGTAATATAGTGCACACGTCTACTTTTATGGTGCTGTTTTGGCCAAAAGAAGTTGTCATTTTGGTGTGTAGACAAGGAGTTTTCACATTTCTCTGCTTTTGTTTTAAGGAAAAATAACAGCATATTGGATTGGAGTGATATGTGGGTGAGTAAACAATGACAGAATTGTATAGGACAGGTTTCAGTGTCCTGTCACTTTAAAACAGGTGCAACAATGATTTAAAGGGAGGCGAATTGTCCATCAAACACTCTCAGTGACATTTGATACAACTCATTCTACTATAGACTGGATCCTTTGAAAGTTAATGTCAGACCAGAGATGAGAGAGAGAAGATACACCTGATGAGAAGGGGAGCGAAAGAAAGAAAGAGTGACACCTGTGCTCTGTTTTCAATATTCCATGCATTTAAAAGAGAGTAAGAATCATCTCAAGATCTCGAGAGCGAACGTCATCTCTTCAGCCTTCAGACTTAAATGTCACATGAATTCCTACTGGAGTCACATTTAGGGCACTTTGTTGAACATTTGGCTCTGAAGACACTACAGCTTGAAATTTCGGTAACCATCTGCTGTGTCATTTTTAACCCTCTCTCTTTCTCTCCTCCATCAGGTCATGTCACCAAAGCTTATATCTGATGCTTTATTTAAAATTCAGGATTTCTACTGTCCATATGATGATTTTGTAAGCTTAGCAATTCCATGACATAGTCATCTAACGGCAACTTTTCTGTAATCCATGCCGTCTGTGTGTAAGTGAGCAGAGTGTTTGTGTGTGTCCAAACTGAAGTCCCCCGAGACGGCATTTATTGATGCTTCTTGTAATGTCACAGTCTTCAGACATTGATTAGAGAGATGACAGTGCTTATCTGTTCTCCAGTGCTACTGTTTACTGAAGCCTTTAGTGACTTTAAATCAAACACAACTGGATTTCTTTTCATTCTTTTCTTCTATCCCTCTACAGTCTGACAGAGACATATTTATTGATCATTCAAAACTTTTTTCTATACCTTTCATCCACAGGCATCTTTTCTGTTTGATTCTGCATTATTTCTGTGTTCATTATTTCTTCTTTGAGGTCTGTTTTTTTCCTTTTCACTCTCTTTTCTCTTTTTATTGTCTGTCTTTTGACTTTATTAAGTAAGCATCATAGAATCAGCACAGTGTTTTAAGCAGAAATGCACCTATGAATCTTTCTATTCTTATTTTTATCATCTACAACATGGTGTGATTAAAAAAAAATAAAAAAAGTAATTGGCAGTACAATAAATCCAGTCAGGTTTTGTCCCCAAATGTCTTTTCAAGAACGCTCCTCTCTAGGGGTGTGTGTAGGACGCCAACTCTAATGCAGAAAGTGTGCGCTAGCTCCTTCACCACAGTTACCGCTGAGAGAACAGAAGCCAACCGTGGGAAGTCTCTGATCAGCCGAGCTTTGAATATCTTCAGCTCCAAGTCGATCCTAAAATTAACTAACAGTAGTCACGTTTACAGCAACTTACAAGGTGCTCCAATAACAGCAACGTTTTTCAAGTGTAATGGCTTTTGAGACCAAAGAAGTTGTCAAGTGTGGTTAAATTATACTTGTTTTTAGCAACACTTGAGGTTTTGAGCAACACCTTGTTTTTTTAAACTGATTCACAAATGGATAAAGAAATCATTTGACAAAATGACAAAAACAGCAAGTGGCAAATGGACAAACAAAAATGACATTTAAAATGATTTATTAATTAAATTAAATTGAAATTATGTCCATTTGATTTTCAGTTTAAAAATGATATATGAATTTATTTATATATAAACTGTATGACTTTGAATATATATATATACAACCTGCTATTATAGAATATACTGTATACTGTATATACAACCATATATATATATATATATATATACAGTTATACAGTGGGTACGGAAATGGCTTTGATTTATACTACACACCTGCATAGAACAGAAATTCTTGAGAAATTCTTCATTAAATTCATTTCATACTATGAAAGTACTCAGAGCAGTCGTCATTCGTGGTAATTTTTTGAGTAGGCAGGTTGCTTCTCTCTTCTCAACAGTTGCCACTCACAGCTCTGTTATTGTATAACATCCTTATTTCTGTTCACTTAATTAAAAAAAAAATTGCTGCAGCTTATAAAAACCCTTCTAGGCTATGCAATCATTGTATTTGTCAAAAATGCTACAGAATAATAGTGAATGTTCGTTAAAAAAAAAAAGAAAAGAAAAGAAAGAAAAAGATTTATGATTCGTGAGAGGCTTCATACCCTCAGCTTGCTTTAAAAAAAAGATTAAAAGCCAAGAGAGGGGGTTTATCACACAAGCCCACTGATTGCAGACTGTAACTTCAGAGAGAATTTTTAAACATCTGGATGACGAGTCACGTGATTTTCTTAAGACGTAATTAAAGGGTGTTGGAATCTGGCAAATTTTTGGAATCTAGGTGAGGATTTAACATAGAACAGTGATGTATTGAGTCCCTATTACAGCTTTGACAGAGGCTGGGGTCTCCTCCAAACCCATTCCATTTATAGGTTTGACTGTCACAGCACAGGCTGCTGCAACCAGAGGAGCAATTAACAATCCAGCTGTGCTAGACTAACTATGCTAATTAGCACAATAATCGGCCACAGTGTGGTGATTTATGCATAAAAATAGACAACCTCAGCAGACCAGGCCTCACCATTCACTGTTGCTGTGAAAGTCAACCTGAAGTCAAAATTCACTGTTTTTTATATATATATATTTTTTTTTTTTTTGAACATCTTGTTTCACTGAGGAATACATCACATATGGAGTGGAACAGGTTGTGAATGTTATGTTGACTTTAAGAGTAAATCATCTGACTTGATGGCACGTCACTATGGAGAAACATCATCAAAGCTGTATGTTGAATGTCAAAAGATGGGATGGGTATCATCTCACAATTTTGTTTGGTTGATTTTGGTCTACATAAGGTCATTTCACATAATGCCCTTATTTAGAAGAAATCATGCAGCTACCTTAAGAAGCAAGATTTCTTTGGCCAAACTGCCTCACCAGAAGAATTAGAAACTAAAACTATCTGATGCATTACATTCTGAATTTTCATGAAACCATAATGGCTGTGGAATTTTCATGAAACCATAATGGCTGTGGAATGGTGTTCTTTGTAATTTGCAGTCAGGACATTCTGCAGGACTGTAATTTGCAGTCAGGACAGCCAATGTTGTTTAGCCACCTATGAAACGCTGTTGTACTTTGTTCTTCTGGAACACACTAGCTTTTCTACCATCATTGATTTCTAGAGAGAATAACGTCTCGGTTACGTGTGTAACCCTCATTCCCTGAAGGAGGGAACGGAGACGTCACGTTGGTGACCTTCCTCTGTGAGGCGTGCTGTCTGTTCGACCGAATCCAACTCCATACCGAGAAAAGAGATCCTCTGCGTCGGGGAGAGTTTGTTCTTTTCCCAGTTGACCCGAAGACCCAACTGGCTGAGGTGCCGGAGCACCAGGTCCCTGTGCTCGCACAGCTGATCCCTGAGACTGTGCTAGTATAAGCCAATCGTCGAGATAGTTGAGGATGTGCACACCCTGTTCTCTGAGGGGAACAAGAGCCCCCTCCGCGACTATCGTGAAGACACGGGGAGACAGAAACAGCCCGAAGGGCAGGACCTTGTACTGGTATGCACGTTCCTCGAACGCAAACCGCAGAAATGGTCTGTGGCGCGGAAGCATCGACACATGAAAGTACGTGTCCTTCAGGTCGATCGCTGCAAACCAATCTCGGGGACGGATGCACCCGAAGATGCGTTCCTGCGTCAACATATTGAACGACAACCGGTGAAGGGCCCCGGTTCAAGAAATGCAGGTCCAAGCACCGGATTAACTGAATCGCATAGCCGAGGCTGATGGTCCGCAGAAGCCAGCGAGAGGGGAATTTCGCAAGCGAGACCAACGGAACCACCGGTGTACCCGCAGTGGGGCAGCGAGGTGGAACGCAGGGACCCAACTCGGGCGACTTGTGAGCGGACCAAGAGGCGGGACAAAACGAAACAAAAGATTCTCCACCTGGCCCTCCCCGGGGGAGGGAGTGGTGCGCTCACCATCTCCCGAAGAGCAGATCCCTCAAGTGGAAGAGATTAGGCTGCTGTCCTGTTATTTCCACTGTAAAGTGTACTGTGACATTTCAGGGGAGTTCACGTGGATTAAGAATCTCGCTTAAGTGTCTCCTCCAATATTTCAGGTTCTTCCCAGAACAGTACTTTGAGATCTGAAGTATTGAAGCATTTTTCTTAGGATTTTCTCTTTAAAAAGTCTACCTCTTACAAAAAAATACTTTTAAACTGTAATTAGTTTGAAAGAGAACATTTTTCATTGTTAGAAGCTCAATCCTGGCTGTACTGCATTTCTGTTTACTGGAAAAGAAAAGAGACTGGCAAGGTAAAATGTCAATAACTCATTTTTAATGTAAAATTTCTGAGACAGGAGCCTCGTGTTTTGTAATTTTTTTGTGTTTTGTGTTTTGCTACACCAGCCATAGTTTAAAACTTGGTATTTGTAGTAAAATTGTGGTTATACAAATGGTAATAAAAAAACTCCACTTTTACTATAGTAAAACCATGGTTAATTTTATAAGAGTGTTTATCAGGCAAGTGTAAATTGTAAACCGTAAATTCAACAGGTATGAAATAAAATAAGAAAGTTTTCTAAGAAAGAAAAAACCAGACAGATGTGAATTGAGCAAATCTTTTCAAGTGTAGATACCAAGGAGTTGTTTTACATTGTTTCTCAAAGTGAAATTGCGCTTGTATACCACCCGAGTAAGTTGTTTTTATAGTTATTGTTAGTACAGGTGCATCTCAATAAATTAGAATGTCGTGGAAAAGTTCATTTATTTCAGTAATTCAACTCAAATTGTGAAACTCGTGTATTAAATAAATTCAATGCACACAGACTGAAGTAGTTTAAGTCTTTGGTTCTTTTAATTGTGATGATTTTGGCTCACATTTAACAAAAACCCACCAACTCACTATCTCAACAAATTAGAATACTCCATAAGAGACATTCTAATTTATTGAGATGCACCTGTATGTCAATGAAGGAACATATAGAAACATGGCAGATAGTATGTTTTGGTATGTTTTAATACACATCTGCCCTATATAATACACTACATCCTTTGGAAAGTACCTGATATCAGACTCAGCAAGACAAAACTGCCCCCCAATCTGAAATCTGCACATTTATGGCTAAATGTGTGTATTTTAGGATAAAGAAATGCTAATTATAGGGTTCTTCATCATGCACAGATGGACTATCATTTTCCTTCTGATAGTACAAGGCACGGGATGCCTTTGATGATGCCAATTCCAACAGGATTATGGGATTTTGTAGGGGTTGATGTTTGTGGTCTGGTAATCTTTTAAGCTGCTTCAGTGGACAAACCACCTTACACACATACAGTTCATACACCCACACATTCTGAATACACACACTGTTATTCTCTATTCTGAATTCAGTCTTGAAGTCATGGCTGTAATCACAGACTGATGGACTGGGCGTAAAGGCCAGAGTTTCCTTATCAAACCACGAACTGCACCCTGCTGGGTGGAAGCCCGTCCACAACACCTTGAGCATCTCTTTCTCTGCTCACAAAAACCAATGAAAACATCTGTCCTTTAGTGTGAAATCATCCTGGCGGCATGATTTATGTAATTTCTGGTAAGAGAATCACCCGTCGTCCGTCTCTATTGCCGTATAGTTAATCTTACGACATTGGGGCCTTTTCAAATCAATGACACAGAGACTCTGGAGGTGCGCTGTGAGCTGTGGATTAATTAATTTCATTTGGCCGTGTGTTAATGCCTGATTGTGAATTATCCCTGCGCTCTGATTTGAGCTCTCCTTGAGATAATTTTTTAAATCCTGTTTGATGATAAAGGTCTCTAATCTGCATGACAAATACATTTTTAAATGCATTATATCAACGTTGCAGAGACGCACAATATCCAAATCCAAAAATCAGGGATTACAAAGAATAGTGCCGTTCACCCTGTACGTAAAAATCATGCCTCTATAATTGAGTATTAGTCCATAATATGCCATAATCTGCGTACGAAGCTATGTGTGGATTTAGAGAGAGAGAGAGAGGCTGTGGCAGAGTTATTATTACACTAAATTCTAATCTAATTCTACTCCCACTGTAGTGATGCGTGTTTGTGTTGTTCCATCTCGCTTCTCTGATTGGCTGAGAAGCATCTGTTGAATGTTGATAGAAAACCTGCATTAAAGAGATAGTTCACCCAAAAATTAATTTTCATTTTTCATTTACTCAGCCTCATGTTGAATCAAACCTGTAGGTCTTCTCTTTTTTTCTGTGGGATGCAAATGACTTTCATTGTATGAATAAAAACATTCTTCGTTCTTCAAAATATCTTTTGATGTTCCACAGCAGAAAGAAAGTCATACAGGTTTGGAACAAGATGAGGGTGAGTAAATGATGACAGACATGTAATTTTTAGGTGAACTATCCCTTTGTTTTGCGGTTGTCTTCACCAAGATGCGTAAGAATGTATAGATGTAGCATTCATGGACCACCGAACAACGCCTGCCAGTGTGAATTTCCACATCAGTTGGTTTAATGGCCATTCTCATATGACTTATAGGTTTCCCGTGGCGTGTTTTGCTGTGCCCTGCAGCTTGTGGACGTTTCTCTTGCTCTGAATTTGGAGATGTTGTCTGGTCGATTGATGGAGTTGTGACTGTTTCGCCGTTGTCTATCAGCTGTATCTTGACAACATTACATAGAAGGCTGAAGTATCTTATTCCTCTCTTATTATTTCTACCCCTATCAGTCTTATCTTTCTTTTTCTGGATTTATCTATGGAAATGTAGTTCTGTGATGTGAATCAGCTGATGCGTTTATCTATCAGACTTTTCACACCTATATTCCTCCATAGCTCTATTATACACACAGACATTTTAAAGATAAAAAATTGCACTATTTGCATAGTTATGGGGCGATAAGAAGCTCATCAGAAACCTTGCCAAGTCACGAACAGACACATTTATCTGTAAGATCTGTGTAAGATATTACTTTTCTAAGCGCTATTCTGGTTTTATGTCAAATTAGATGAATGTTATGAGTAATTGAAACAGATTTTTTGCCCTTTGTAGTTGCACTCACAGCTGTAATGAACAGAAGCCCAGAACATGTAGATATATTGATAAGAACATGCTGACTTTCTCAGACGTTTGTTATTGTTTTCTCTTTATTTCATTTAGGTTTGTTTAAATTTTTTCTCTTTTAGTTTTACATTTCGTCAATGGCTTGTTTAGATTTATACTTTTTTTATGGTACACTACTGAATGGCAAAGTTGCAAGTTTAATAAAATTTCTTAAGTAAAATTGTTGATTTTTTTGTGGGAAATTAATCGTTTAGATCAGGGCTGTCCAAACTCGGTCCTGGAGGGCCGGTGTCCTGCAGAGTTTAGCTCCAACTTGCCTCAACACACCTGACTGGAAGTTTCTATGCCTAGTAAGAGCTTGATTAGCTGGTTCAGGTGTGTTTAATTAGGGTTGGAGCTAAACTCTGCAGGACACCGGCCCTCCATGCTCCCGGCGCCTATTTATACTATAGTCGCACCGGTAGTGACGTCATGGCTGTCGCCGGCCAACGAGTTGGTGTTTTTTCAATGTATGCTTCAGACACGGGTCACGACGAGGCGTTCCCCATAGCGACCCCTAGAGGACGCAGTTCGAAGTTCCCATGAAAGGGAATCACTGGCTACCGTCAACCATTTGGTTACCCGCAATCTTCAAAATATCTTGTTTTGTGCTCAACAGAAGAAAGAAACTCATACAGGTTTGGAACAATTCGAGGCTAAGTAAATTGACAAATTTTCATTTTTGGTTGAACTATCCCTTTAAACTAAATAAAGAACATTTAAAAATTAAACTACCATTGGAAATGGATGGAACTCTGTACAGTCTAAGATATTTGTGGGTGGTTTACAGATATCGTCTTGTTTGTAATGGACCATAAATTCAATTGATTTTCATAATTTGCATCTTGTTTATACTATTGTAAACCACACAGAGCTGCTGTTTGTTGGAGCTTTTCAGTTGTTTGTGTCTAAAGGCTTATTTTTTTAACTTAAAGGATGTTTGGGTGAACCTTGATGTTGAAAAACAGGATTCTGAATTGTGTTCAGCAGCCTATATGTTAGGGGACTGTTAGTGTTTTAGGGTATTTTGTATTCAATTAAGGTGGATCCATTCAGCGGAATAACAATTTAAAGTGTGTTTGTTCAGATGTTTTGCAGAGTATTTTCTCTAGTGGCTTTGTGCAAAATTATTTGCTCAGCTTCTTAGAAAAAAGTAATTAGTTTCTTTGCTTAAAATAAAAAAATCAGTGTGTTTCCTCTAATTTTCATTGGGATTTGTAATCCATTGATCTACCTACATCTTTAGAGAACCTTTGTGCTGAGCCAATCTGAATCCAGGCTTTGCTGAAATGAACCTAGCACACAGCCTCTCTGGGGACACGAGGACAAACAGTTATTGTATGAAAGTTACAGAAATGACTGGGTTATGTATTTTTACTTAGAAATAATTCCACCTCCATTAGCCACTCTCCGTACAGTGGGCTTGGTGCATTTTGAATGCTGTTTTGGTTTTATTAATAATTGATTTTCCAGCTTCAGCAGTTGTAAAACTTTTTGTGCTGTCACAGATGAAATTAATTTGCAGTCCCCCTTTTTGGAATCTATGATAAAATATTCATTACAGTGCAAATAAATACAACAAAGTACCCTAACTACTTTTGATTTGTATAAATATGAGAAAAGAATTAGAAATAACTGTTTAAATGAAGAATGAAAGAAGTCAGATGATTTTGGACTTAAACCTCTTTTCCAAGATGCATTTGTGCATAAATGTAATGATTTTGTGCTGTAGTCATATACTACGGGGGAACAATCCTCCGGTGTACAAAGCTGAGAATATTACTACTATTTTTCTATGCCACAATGCCCTTTTTAAATAGGCACATTGTCAGATATGCACCCTGAAACAGCCTTGAATTTGAAATCCACTTTTTATCATTGTAAGAAACAAGGGTAACCATATGTATAAATGTATGTTTCCTAACCTGCGGCTCAACATCTATAAAATGTCATATATCATAAATTATTTATGTCCATTTTAACTAGATTTCCTTGAGAAATTGTTACACTGGTGTTTAACAGAGGAAATACATTAGTAGCATATGGCAATACACTGAAGAGAATTGCATTTGCCCTGTGAAATCTGGACACATTATCCCACCTGTTCTCTACGGGATGACCCTGACATTTGCTGCATTAATTGCCACTGGTTGATGAAAATTGACCATAAGTTCTATAATGGTCAATGTGCTTAACTGTTGTAAAGTAGTACCTATGACACATGGACAATCTAATTTTCGAGCCTAACTGTGTTTCTTTTTTTTCTTCCCTTTCGTTCTCCAGCCTGTGAGCTCATGAATCAGGGGATACTGGCTTTGGTGTCATCGACAGGATGTGCTGCAGCCAATGCGCTACAGTCTCTCACGGATGCCATGCACATTCCTCACCTGTTCATTCAGAGGAACGGAGACGGCACACCCCGTGCCGAGTGCCAGCTCAATCCCAGCCCCGACGGAGAGCGCTACACGCTGGCTGCCCGCCCTCCTGTGCGTCTGAATGATGTCATGATCACGCTCGTCTCTGAACTCCGCTGGCACAAGTTCATCGTTTTCTATGACAGCGAGTACGGTGAGTGGCCCATCTCCAGTTGGGAGGCTGGTTGGAGGTCAAGGATAGGAGGGCAGGAGTGAAACTGATGTAAAGGGAGACAGTTACTTAGCGACATGACATTTAAAAAAAAAAAAAAAGAAAAAGAAAACGATGCAATCCATCAGCAATGCTTCAAAAAAAATCCTTCATAGTACAAAGACATCAGCTCCGAAGTTAAAATTTGATGTAAGCAGCTGGACTCGGGCAGACTAAAAGGCAGACTGTCAATTGTTAACTAGCTCCAGCATTGTAGTGTTTTGAAAACCATAAAACTTTCAAGATATATAAAATGTGGACTTGGATAACCTTCTGATTCCTTTATTGAGCCAGTGATGTTCAGCTCTATGGGAATCGAGATTGGCTGTCAATCCAGAATTGTATTTATGTCAGACCTCCGCTGTAACATTAAAGACTGTTTTTAAAGAAAAGAGAGATCACACTGTAAAAAACAAAAACAAAACAATGAATGAAACGGGAATAAATCCTGAAAAAAAATGTATCACGGTTTTCACAAAAATATTAAGCATCTTTTTTCAGCATTGATCATAAGACGTTTCATTATATTGATTTCCAAAGGATCATGTGACACTGAAGACAATATCTGACAATTCAGCTTTGTCATTGCAGGAAGAAATTATATTTTAAATGTTTATTTTAAAAAAACAATGGTTATTTCATATTATTCATATCATATTATTATTAACATATTATTGTTTTTACTGTATTTGAGATCAAATAATTCCAACCTTGGTCAGTGTGAGAGATGCCTTTTCGAAAATCTTACCGACTCCAAATTTTTGAATGGAAGTGTAAATGGAAAACATGTAGGAAACATTTTAATTCAAACCAGCAGATAAACATTGAAAACCATAATCCTTAAGACTGTCCCCCCAGGAGTGTGGTAGACATGAACGAACGTAATTTCACCCCTCTAGCTCATTTCTGTTTGTGTAAACTGAGAATGATGCAACTCACCCTGTGTCACGGTCCAGGTGTGTGGAGGCAGGCAGGATGACGAGGACTTGGGCTAGACTGGGGATCAGGAGCCCTTCCGGGGCTAGACTGGGGATCCAGAGGTCTCTCCTCCTCGTTTCCTGTGACCTCCGTGGTCGATTGGCCGAATACCTCCCGGAAGTGTCTCACAAAACCCTCCAGCGAGTGAATCCCCGGGCTCTGTGCAGTCCACAAGGCTTCGGCCCACTGCAAGGCTCGTCCAGACAGCAACGAGATAATGAATGACACTTTGGCCTGCTCAGTCACAAACAGGTGTGGTTGCATCTCCAGGTAGAGGGAACATTGCAGCAAGAACCCGCTGCCGAAGGCTGCCTCACCCGAAAAGCTGGCTGGCCGGGCCATGGGACAGGCAGGGTAATCCATAACAACAAAACAAAATCAAAACTGACAAAAACCGGAAAAAACAAACGAAGGGAAAGACGCCGCTATACTTTACTTTTTTTGAGGTCGGTTATTCTGTCACGGTCCAGGTGTGTGGAGGCAGGCAGGATGACGAGGACGACAAGGGTTCCGATAAAGAGATTTAATGTAGACACAAGGCAGATCCAGACAGGTGAGACATACACACACTCAGGGTAACATTCACAATAACCGACAAACTAGAACACAAGAGACAGGAACAGATATAGGGCAGTTAACGAGGGACAGACAGGTGAGCACAATGAGGTGATTAACTAATAATTAGACGGGCTAAACCAACACAAGGGGAAGAAACCACAACAACCAGTCCACAGGGGTGTTACACCCTGTTACAAGACTTCCCGGTCTCAATCTTGGTTTTATCTAAATCCAAACCTGCCCCTAAGATAATACCAGGCTTGAAGCACATTAGCTTATAATTATTCTTCTCTGTTTTCTAGTCCTATGTGACAGTAAATTGTATTTATGGGTTTGAGTGTTCCCGGAATCTGCTGACAAGTGTTACTACAGTATTTGCCGTTTACATTAATAAGGTCTTTAGTTCTACAGCTTTAACTGTAAGTTGGTTGTTCAGACTGAAGTGTGGGGTGTATCGTTTCCTGAAAACAACACAATACATTTTAAGGTCTTGTTGGAGAAGGTCAAGCAAAAAGCTCCCTCATAAATATTCTTTGTACTTACTAATGACACCAATTCACACTTAAACTGTAAGAGTCTCCTCTGCAGTGCCGCAGGCTCTGTAACAATTAATTTTAACAAAGGATTTTTGGGTTTATTTAGCTTGCCTTTTTAAGGGATAGTTCACCCAAAAATGAAATGTCCTCACCCTCATGTTGTTTCCAAATATGCGTAACTTTGCACAACACAAAAAAAAGAAGCAATGTGGTGGCTCTTTTTGTCACGCAGTTGTAAAGAATTCTGAACACAAAACACAATAACAGCAAAATGCACTGCTGTATATTCCAAATAAATTGAAGTCACACAAAATCCAACCTATAGCTTAATGAAAAAAATCAGTGTCATATTTTTGAAAGAAATCGGTCCTTTGAGTCTTTTCAATTAAATGGTTGATTAATTCTAAATGATTTCTTCAAGGTTTCACAGCTTGCTTAAAGGGAAAATTATCAGTGGAAAATGACTTGTTCTTCACACAAAGCTGTCATATGGCTGCAAATAGCAGACGAGTGAGATGGACTACTTTTTTCGTTCTTTTTGAAGGTTGACATCCTTGAATTTTTCATTGTTGTTGCATGGAAAAATAAATGACAGAATTTTATTTTTGAGTGAACTCTAACAAGCAAGCAGGCCGAATTTTCTTTTGTTCCCATCTTATCATCTTAAAATCCCCATTATCCCAAGCAAGACTCTTTAGCCCATAGCTCTCTCCTTGGGGTGTTTGCGGTGTTAACAGGCTGCCATCACAGATTCAGATGTCTGGATAAAAAGCAACTCAGATCCATGATGGGGCATTTTAATCCCCCTAGTCAAAGCAGAGCTCTCTTGTGGTCCACATAGCTGAGATCTATTTTAGAAAATACGCAGCTACACTGTGCTCAAAATAGCTCAGCGTTTATGCTAAGGCTATATGTGCTACTGAATTTAGCTTCAAGCAGATTCTGACAATGGGCTGAGATGAGTCAGACCACCAAACACCCTGGAGCAGGTAACATCCTTCAAACCGTATAGCAGAGGTCAGAGGAAAAGCCCTAATCAAGACATAAAACATGATTGATGGTGGTGCAGAGCTCTCAGCACTGAGCATGGCACCCTCCTACAGGAGGACAATCACTCTGGATCTGTCTCATGGCCTGAAATACTAGACACACCGATAAGAGGCTTCTTGGCAAGGCCGTAGGTTTTATTTTAACATTGGAAGGGACATTTTGTTGGTCATTTGTTTTTATATTCTATCTATCTGTCTGTCTGTCTGTAAAGAGGAGGCGTGACAACGGTGTGGGGATCCAAACCCTGCGAACAAGCCTCAGGGCAAGCCTAAGGGCACCCAGCGGGCTGCCAGTGCAGGGCATCTGAGATTTTGCTCATTGGCAAAACGTTGGCCCCTTAGTGCTGGCCCTGCACGGGCAGCCCTCACTTAGCCCACACTATTAATCTACAACAGGGGTGCCCAATTCAGTCTCCAGGAACAGGATGCACCCCTGATCTATAACAATACATCTGTTTCACTTTAAATACTTTTCAGCTACTATAACTTAAGTCTTTAGGAAAATCAGTTATTATACATCTGAAATGGATGCAGTCACCACATAACTAATGTCTATATTGTCAAAAATGTACAGTAGTCAAAAGGAATTTAAAATCAATGGATTTATTAAATACAAAATAGAAAACATTCAATTCAGGTTAATACAGCAACATATAGCCACAAATGTAAATACACAAAAGTACAAAAAAAAAAAAGCAAACAAAGTCATGTAAGATTGTAGGATTTCGTCATGTGAAAGTTGATGTGTGCGAAAGTCTCGTCTGTAGTACATCAATGTCCAAACAGTGTCCATAGTTTTAGTTGGCTGATAGCAAATGAATAATCCAACCTCTTGTAATGAAAACAAGCCACAGCTCTCAAACACCAGACTTTTCCTAACGAACAGTCAAAAATAGTTCAGACTATGGTATCATGTCGAAAAGAACGTTAAATCCATATTCAAACTGGACCATGATATGGTAACCTCACCAATAACGAGTCCTTCTAAAATGCATACAAATACACTGTGTTAAACTCTCAGCATCAATCCAAACATAGGCCATACATACATGTACCATCTCTGCAAAAAACATCAGCAATGTGCACATTTAAATCCTCTTTAACTCCTTTAGACTGGGCTTGAAATGACACATTACCCAACCAGGACACAGCACAATGTTTTCAGCAGGTGAGCCATGCTGGCTACTGCTGCTTGCTATTGCTAACTCTCTCTACCACATGGCTTTACTTAAGGAAACCTAAAACACTCTAGCATCCCTAGTGGTAAGGAAGAAAACTGCCCACAAAATTCTTATTAACAGGCTCATGTCTGGCCCACACTGGGCCATCATTGGATTAATGTGGGCAGTCCCATAGTGTGGGCTGCTCACAGAGAGCCTGCGGTGAGCCCAAAGCTGTGGGTCTCACCTGGGCAAGCCCGCACTGGGCCTGTTTAGGTTTGGTGTGGGCTGGCCCTAGCCCACTGTGCCCGCAAAAAGCCAGCATGGGCCCCGCAAGGACATGTTTGCAGGGAATGCAAGGCTTTATTCCAGAACTAATTCCAAGGCATTTAGGGTCAAAACACCAGCGAACAACAATAGCAGAGGCACGGCCCAAAGGCTCCTCTAGGCTAGACTTGAGATCAGATTCGGGGAGTAGAGTGGGCGCCACCACCTCGGGAAGTTCTGCAGCGAAGGCTGCCACCTCTGGGGAAACTACAGTGGTGTGTGCGGCCCAAACACAGAGAATGGCTGTAGCCATAACTGGCAGGACAGGGAGTACATTGTCTATTTCCAAGACTGACGGTGCTGTGCCTGCGGAACTAGGGTGAGTAGCGGCAGGCAGACTTGAGAGTTTTGAAACTGTGTCACTAGAGAACGTGGAAACTGTGTGGCTCGTGAACGTAGATTCTGCGTAGCTCGTGAGCGTAGAGTCTGCGTGGCTCGGGAACGTAGAGACCCTTGGAATGCCAGAAACTCGCACCGACACCAACTGAGGGTCCTCCACGCTCAGGGCCGGCCCAGACTCTGTTGGTGCCCTAGGTGAGATTTTAGATCCCCCCCACCATTAAAAAAATTAGAAAATGCAGATTTTTCAGAACTTTACTATAACATAACATAATGGTAAGTATAAACATAAATAAGTAGTAAATAAATTGTGATAATAAATAAACAAATGTGACTTACAGTCACCTGAAGAATAACACAAACATTTAATTAGAAATTAAATCAACAAAAAGAAAGTGCAAAAGAAAAAACTATTATATTTGTAGGTATTTATACTCCCAAACAGAGAACCCCACAACCCACAACTATGCCTACAGTGACAAGTACTTATTACAACAAAGAGAAATATGGAATGCCTAAAATAGTCTAACAGACAACAAAGGCAACAAAATAAAGGCTACATATTGTCATTTATTTGTAGGTGTTAGCCAGCAAGCTAGCTAGTTAATTTATTTAGCATACCCATTTCATTTCCATTTTGTGCATACAGTGGAAAATGGCATACTTAAACTTAAATTATTTTAATTCATGAATGCTAGATTATAGTCCTAGTCATGGTCTCTTTCAAAAGACATTTAGTGCACTTTTGGTGAAATAAAAGCAAGCAGTAATGTAACTGAAATTAAAACAACATTACAGAAGCTTAATTTTTTTTTAAAGAAAATAAAGTAAAATTAAAAAAGCCGTTAACTCAAGCAAAAATGTTCCACAGTGTCAGTGTTGCCAGTTATGTTCTAAAAAGGCTATTTCAAAATACTGCATAAACATCAAGGGCAAATACACAGTGATTAACTTGTGATTCTTACCTCTATATAGCTCTTTTTTTCTGCTCCACTTCTTTGCATCACTTCCTGCCTTGTGCCCCTGATAATTTTCTTTTTTCACTCATTTTTTAGAAATTATCCTTTCAGAGCACATAAATGGCAAAACTATGCGTGCGCCATGCATAATTAATGCATTATGATGATGTATTATAATTACGTCATGACGCAGAAAGTGTTTAAATTAGTCCAACATGACATGTTGTCAAATCTTATGATTTTTCATAATTTGTCAATGTCTATTTTATTCTAACATTATTTTAATTAGTTTGATGATCGATCAGTACAAAAATTTTAATTGTCAGTATTTGCTTAATATATGGGTGTAGGAGTGCACAATGGTTACAAGAGGAAAAAAAACTTTTGTGCGGCGCCCCCCAGTCATTTTGCACCCTAGGCAACTGCCTATGTCGCCTATGCCACGGGCCGGCCCTGTCCATGCTGGATGCCAGCCTCGAACGCCTTGTGACTGACTTAGTGTCTTCAAATGCAACATTCACGATGCTCTGGAACACTGGAGTAGCATCCATGATGACTGAAGACTGTTGCTTGACATGAGCGGGCTTTAGCGTGGCAGGCTTGTCGTGAGCAAGCTTTGACTTGGCAGACTTGACGTGAGTAGGCTTGGCAGGCTGACGTGACAAGACTCTGGAAGATCAGCTGAGACGTGATGATGCTCTGGAAGATCAGCTGAGACGTGATGAGACTCTGGACGATCAGCTGTGACGTGACAAAACTCTGGACAATCAGCTGTGACTTGACTTGACTCAGGAAGATCAGCTGTGACTTGACACAGGTAGATCAGCTGTGACTTGACACAGGAAGATAAGCTGTGACTTGACTTGACACAGGAAGATCAGCTGTGACTTGAATTGACACAGGAAGATCAGCTGTGACTTGACTTGACACAGGAAGATCAGCTGTGACTTGACTTGACTCTGGGAAGGCAGCCATTTTATGAACAGTCTCAGAGTTGGTGGCCATTTTGGGAAGAGACTGAGCTGTCGGCCATGGCTGGAGTGCCGGGTTGCTCCTCCACGACCCCAAGAGACAGCTGTGAACTGATGATGAGATCTGATGAGAGGCAGGTGATGCAATTGATGAGTTCGTGCAAAGGATTATGGGAAATGGAGTCCTGGGTAAGGTGGCAAGAGTCTGGAGTGGAGTGCCCTCTAGCGAAGCTCACAGGCACTCCAGCTAGAGATTGTGACACTATCTATCTATCTATCTACCTAATTGTATATATTGTTCTATCTGTCCATCTGTCTATATTTGTCAATTATATATTTTTACAATGAATAATAAAAAGACAAACAAAAAATATACAGTGGAATTTAATAATTAAATGTAAAGGCTCTCTGCATTATAGTTCAACAAGTGGTTTTAGTGGTTTAACCAGCTGTTAACTGGGTTGAAAATTACTGCTTAAAGCAATGTAATGCACAACATTGAGTAGACGTTTTACAAATGAAAACATGACTCTCAATGCTTATATTACAATCAGTAACAACTGTGATGGCTTGAAAAAAATAGGCATAGATCTGGTACATTTTGTCCCTAGTGCCCATATCCAAATCTACACCTTTGCCTTTAACTTTTCAACAAAACCATTATTTCATAAAATATGCCAATGTGCACAGCACATTCTATATTAAAAATAAATGCAATGAGAGGGGTTTTAGACCATATAAAAAGCAGTGACATTTGAGGCGTAGTGCATAAATGATCTTACATTATGATACCCTGCATGAAAAAGAGAGAAGATAATTTACTCGAGATCTGTTCTCAGTTCTGCTCTCATCACTTCTGTTCCAGTGGTGCAGGGACACTGGCGGTACAAATTGAAAACCGCAGGCTGCGGGTGTGTTAAACACACCCAGAATCTGATCGCAGGGAAAGCTGATCTCAGTGAGCTGTTACTCCATACAGATGGTTGAAATACCAGAAAAGTAGTTCAGCTGTTTAGTGAGATTTGTCCCCAAATATGTTAGATTTGAGAGAGATTGTGATCAGCGAAACTCCACTTAAACAACACAGCATAAACCAGGAGTTGATATATCAACATATTATGTATTTATGTACATAGCCTGCATAAATGGGAAATAAGAACCAATCAGACTGAACTGAACTTTATGTTTATTTTATACTGCCAATAAAAGTACAGCATGTTACTTCTGTTTGGCTGATTGCTCTGTAATCAATACCAGGACATTTTGAAATGGATTTAGGTGGGAATCAGGTTGCAGTGGCATACAGGTGCATCTCAATAAATTAGGATGTCGTGGAAAAGTTCATTTATTTCAGTAATTCAACTCAAATTGTGAAACTTGTGTATTAAATCAATTCAATGCACACAGACTGAAGTAGTTTAAGTCTTTGGTTCTTTTAATTGTGATGATTTTGGCTCACATTTAACAAAAACCCACCAATTCACTATCTCAACAAATTAGAATATGGTGACATGCCAATCAGCTAATCAACTCAAAACACCTGCAAAGGTTTCCTGAGCCTTCAAAATGGTCTCTCAGTTTGGTTCACTAGGCTACACAATCATGGGGAAGACTGCTGATCTGACAGTTGTCCAGAAGACAATCATTGACACCCTTCACAAGGAGGGTAAGCCACAAACATTCATTGCCAAAGAAGCTGGCTGTTCACAGAGTGCTGTATCCAAGCATGTTAACAGAAAGTTGAGTGGAAGGAAAAAGTGTGTTAGAAAAAGATGCACAAACAACCGAGAGAACCGCAGCCTTGTCAAGCAAAATCGATTCAAGAATTTGAGTGAACTTCACAAGGAATGGACTGAGGCTGAGGTCAAGGCATCAAGAGCCACCACACACAGACATGTCAAGGAATTTGGCTACGAGGAAGGGTGGAGAAGCTCATAGCCCAAGTTGCTTGAAGTCCAGTGTTAAGTTTCCACAGTCTGTGATGATTTGGGGTGCAATGTCATCTGCTGGTGTTGGTCCATTGTGTTTTTTGAAAACCAACATCACTGCACCCGTTTATCAAGAAATTTTGGAGTACTTCATGCTTCCTTCTGCTAACCAGCTTTTTGAACATGCTGATTTCATTTTCCAGCAGGATTTGGCACCTGCCCACACTGCCAAAAGCACCAAATGTTGGTTAAATGACCATGGTGTTGGTGTGCTTTACTGGCCAGCAAACTCACCAGACCTGAACCCCGTAGAGAATCTATGGGGTATTGTCAAGTGGAAAATGAGAAACAAGAGACCAAAATATGCAGATGAGCTGAAGGCCACTGTCCACTGAAGGCCACTGAAACCTGGGCTTCCATAACACCTCAGCAGGGCCACAAACTGATCACCTCCATGCCACGCCGAATTGAGGCAGTAATTAAAGCAAAAGGAGCCCCTACCAAGTATTGAGTACATGTACAGTAAATGAACATACTTTCCAGAAGGCCAACAATTCACTAAAAATGTTTTTTTTATTGGTCTTATGAAGTATTCTAATTTGTTGAGATTGTGAATTGGTGGGTTTTTGTTAAATGTGAGCCAAAATCATCACAATTAAAAGAACCAAAGACTTAAACTACTTCAGTCTGTGTGCATTGAATTTATTTAATACACGAGTTTCACAATTTGAGTTGAATTACTGAAATAAATGAACTTTTCCACGACATTCTAATTTATTGAGATGCACCTGTATATCGTTTGTTATAGCATCATTTTTCTCTTGGTAAGCTTGATTAAGGCTGTGGACTCTTTTATTGCTAATTGTAAAAATGGTACCACTAATTATGTATTTTTAAATAGTATTGCAGAAACTCATCTCATTATTTGTATTGATTTACTCAGTTATTCTAGCCAACTGCATTTCAGGCTATTGTTTTTTAGAAGGACAAGTAAACAGCCTTGAAGAATTGCTGTGTGAAAAGCTTTCATAGCGTTTGAAGTTAACATTATTTATCTCTTCACTGGAGTGAACAGAAATATGAAGGACACTTCTGTAGTAACCTTTCAGGCAAATTGATTTTGCTAATAAATCTGGTTTTCAACTAAATTAATAGTTTCCATGATCTAATGAACAGTGGAGTAGAGTATTTGTGTAAATGTATTTAGTTACTGTACCCAAGTATCTTTTTGGCTGTTTTACTGAGTATCAAAGGTATTCACATATGAGTCGAGGACATGGCTGCAGCTGGCGGTGAGGCCGAAACCAGCACACCCATTGACTTTTTAATTTTACTTAACAGTATTTTATATATCGATATATTGAAGACATAATTTTGAAGCATACTGGTTTACCTATGCCCTTTCTGAGCACTTCAGCTTTATTGAGACTTGGGTGTTTGTAGACGTATAAGAGGCTGTTGTGACGACCTTGATTTATTGCAATTTTGAGGAGTTCAGTTTTATTTTGATTTTAGTAAATAAACACGATTGCTTTCTGCACAAATGAACTGTTTCTTGTTTTTTCATTCGTATGTCTCCTAGGTGTTGAGGACTAGTGCCACTTGAGCATCTTGAGGTACTCTTTACACCTATGCTAATGAAAGAGGAATGTGTGTTTGTTTGGTTTAAAATACTATAACTATTTTGTTGTTTGCATCAGTCAACTTCTGTGCAATGTTAGATTATTACTAACTTTGGTGTGGGAGTGTCAGTTTCTTGTCAACTGATTCTCCCTTGAGCTGCCTGAACCCCTTTTACACTATTTTGTGTATGTTCAACCTCCATAAAGCGAGTCTATAAAACATCTTAATGTTGAGATCTTTTCGTGTTATGCAATTTATAAACAACAGTAAGCTGGCCCACAGGCCTGTGAAAGTTGGTTTTGTAAGCGAGTTCTCAGTTTAATTGATGCTTTGGTTTTAGCTGAGCAGTCCCAATGTTTACGAGTGTCCCTTTTTTAGCATGCCGCTGAGTAATGTGTCCTTTTGCTTTAGTGTAGAGCTGATAGCATCTTTCACCTACACCACCTGTTCTGAGAAGTGATTTCATTTGCACTCTCACATGCACACAGGCAATCTGTTGTATGTTTAATGATGACTTCTGCCTTTACGTTTTTAACATGTCCTGGTTGTCATTCACCACAGTGAATTTTATGAAAGGCATATGTTTTGTATTTGTCTATATTTGTACTGTTCTGGATGTGCTCTTGTGGTCCCCTGGTCAACTTTGTTGAACTGCTGTGATTTATGCTGAAGTCTCTCTCTTATGTCAGAATATGAGTGTAATAATAGAGTTTGTGTCATAATTTGCTGCTTTTGCACAAGAGGATGATGAACCTTTCTTAATTGGCTCCCTCTTCAAGACAAGTAGAACCCATCTGTAAGTGAGACAGAGAGGAAGAGAGAAACACAGAGGCTTTGTTTTATATTCCGCGCATGTCTCTGGGCAGTTCATATCACAGACAGTTAAATGAGCAGCAGTTTTCAGGACTGTGAAGATTCTGCAATGCTGTCACGTGGATCCAATCAACAGCATGTCAATCGAACCCCCTCTCGTTTAATAGGACATAAGTATTCCAAGTCTTTCCAGGAAGAGCGCTCCCCATGGCCTTGATGAGCAATACTCACACTCCGGCCCCCGGATCTCTGTACAGCAGGCCAGTGGATTGAGACAAACAGAATCATAAAAAGAAACCACAGATGAAATGATTTTACCATCTCCTAGCAACTGTCTAGTTATCTTTGTAGTGGATCAAATGATGATGTTTCATAACTGCTAACCTTATACAGAACCAATTAAAAACATGTTTTGAAAGGTTGTTTACAATGACCTTTAATGCAAAGAACAAGCATCCTTAGGTCCATTAATCACAATGTGCGTCATGTTGTGAAGATGCATTTGTAAAATACTGAACTAATATATGGTTAATAAGTAACAATTTTGGTCCACTACACAGTCTTTGTTGTTGTAATTTTCAAATTTGTTTAACTATGAACTTATTCCTCAGTAATATTCTACTGACTATATCGTGAGCAACATTCTGCTTTTATCAAACTGTAGGTCTTGTATTCAAGAGCTTGCTGATTACATCATGATATGGCTGTCTATTTGTTTTTGCTGCTTTAATCAAGACGAAGCTCCAAATCCAACAGCAAGCCTTGTATTTTATTTTTCGGCCCATTATTTTCATTACAAAGAAAGGAACAGAAGAACGTCAAACTGTTCATTGTTAGAGCTCCATTGATTCCCTCTAAACCTCCTTCACTTTTGCCCAGTGAGACAGCAGCTTGTATATGCCTTTAGATATATGATTACATTCTTTAAGCAAATCCAATTTGTTTCTCAAAAGACTTCTCTCAGCTCTTTCTTTCCACAGATTTCCACATTGTTTGTTTATATATTTCTGAGACTGTCTCCTTAAGGGAGTAATTTTTTTCTTCAGTTTGTAACTACAGCTGTGATAACTGAATTATGATGGTATGGCGAAACTAATCTCTGTGAGTTTGGGGAAATTGAAGTATTGTGTGTGTTTGTGCGTTGGGAATGTCAATGGGTCATTCTTAAAGGGGTGGTTCACTGTTTTTTTTCTAGGCTTGATTGTGTTTATGGGGTGCAGTCTAACATGTGTTAATGCTTCGTTTTTAAAAAAACACATTATTTTTCACATAATTTACCATTATTCCACACCGCTCTGTCCCTTTTCTGAGAAATACGCTGATCATTTCCTGCTTTTATGAAGCCCCGCCCTCAGAAATAGAAACAGTTTTTGATTGAAAACAATCAAAATGTGTTGTGATTGGCTAAACCGCCTCTAGTGAAAAAAGTGAAATCGCAAACAACCACCCCTTTAAGTCACACCTAAGTCATTAACATCAAGAAAGGAGCAAAATATGACATTCACTGATTGAATATGGTGATGCTTAGGTATTCATTTATAAAGTGTGTTTCAGCATATACTGTAGCATGTGCATATACAGTGGTGTGAAAAAGTGTTGGCCCCCTTCCTGATTTTTTATTTTTTTGCATGTTTGTCACACTTTAATAAAAAAAAAAAAAAGAAATCAGGAAGGGGGCCAACACTTTTTCACACCACTGTATTTTCATATTCGCATAGAACCTGATACCATTGTTTGACATATAAATTGATTTAAAATCTGTTTAGGTTCATAATATTTAATTCCTGCAAATATATTGTGACTTAGTTAAATATGTTAAGCTTATTCAAAAGGTTCAAATTCAATTCCTCCTGATGTATTTGCTGAAGTTCATTCATCAGCTTAAAGCAGTGTGAAGTAACATTTTCCATTAACTGGACTTCTTAGCTAATAGCACCAAGGCTATATCTGGCCTTGCGTTCTCGATGTGCTGTTAATGTAGAAAGCATGCTTTAGTCCTGCTCTTAAATGGTCAAAATTCTGACTCTTCTACAGAAATAACAGCTACTTGAAATGATTATGTGCTACTTCTCAGTACTAGTGAATACTGAATGTCTACTGAAGCACTGCTAACATCACTAAATATAGTGCCACTCAATCACCTGTAGGTTAAATTGACCTATTTTCATGGAGCTTTTTAAAAATTCCTCACAATTTCTGTCAACCTTCTTTTTTCCTTTTCTAATTTTAACAATTAGTGGGTTTTTTTATAGCACATGCTTCATTACACTTTTGTCTCTTTTGGCTGAGATATTAATTCATCTGTTTGCCAATTAATTTTCTAAATGTTACATGTGTCACTAGTGATGTTACGTTCAACGCCGAAGCTTCGAAGCTTGTATCAAAAAAAACAACACATTTCACATTGAAGCACTGTATCGGAGCTTGATTCGTTTTGAGAAAAGCACGTGATCTATGACGTCTGAAGCTTCATTCGTCTGAAAACCACATGACTGCTTCAGTATCTGGTTCAAACGAAGTGAACCTCAGCGCCATTTCCTTTACATTATATTATAATGTGTTAGCATTGTTTTTTATCGTAATTTATACATTGAGCTTAAAAATGAACTTTGGCCATGAAATATCAGTCTAAGGACTGAGGCAGAGTTAAAATAAACATAAAATAAAATTAAATTTATGAATTTATGTTTTATTTTACTTATTTTAGTGCGAGTACACCAACACAAAAGAATGACTTTGACAAACATTTATATAAAATTTAATAAAACAAAAAACCAGTTGTAGAACCAGATGTGAAACCACTGGCTGTAATGGAACATAACACTTTGGAAGGTGTTATTTCTTTTTATGACCACTAGATAGCCACAGCAGTTTTAAAAAGCTTTGAGTAATGCACCTTTTTCCAATACAATTGTGATGAAAGCTTCACTGGTGCAGAACGCTTCACTTCGCCATCACTATGTGTCACAATACGTGCTCAATGAATATAAGCGCACGACAAAGAAAAAAAGTTCAAACCGTAGTTTATTCCAAATCCATAGAACAGGCAATCCAAGAGAGAAGAGGAACTTCCAACACAAGCTTCACAGGACAATAAATACCTGACAATGAATAAAACTGAATGGGGAACTTAAGTAATAATCAACTAATGAGCAAATGAACAACAAGGGCCTAAAGGAACTAAACAGACAAGGAAAACAGAACTAAACGAAGAAACAAAAGTCCATAACCGTGACAACATGTTCTTGCGTCATGAAAAAATGTCTTGTTATTTTATCAGATTTGTTCTATAATAATAATAGTTATTTAATAATATTATTTAAAAATGTTATACCTAATAATAAAACTTATTATTCATAGTAGTAGTAGTAGTAGTAGTATTTTTATATGTATATTTTTTATGATTTGTCATGTTTTCATTTTTCATTGTCCTCTTGGTAGGCCTATGTGTTTAAATGCTAATATGCAGTAAGATGACTTGCAGGCTTTTGGATTAAGAAAATAACAATTTAAATGCAAAAACAAACAAAAAATTACTATCTTACTAAGATTGTTGCCAATTATGCTGAAAGGATTTTCATTAGTATATTTAAACCCACTTGTATTTCATTTCTTTGCAAATGCTCAAATGATTAGACTTTCTTGCTGGTTGTTGTTTTGAAAGCACACTGAGGCCGGTGTGGGGCAAGTAATCTGTTTTGATGGTCAGTTGTCATGGAAATAGTTTGTAGCTCATAGCAAACTACATTGCACAGAGGGTGAGTTATAATAAAGTATATCAAGTACACACGTACACACAAAATAATATGGTGTTTGATCATTCTTGATGCCTGATTAGCTTTCCTGTGTTGCAATGTAACCCTGAGAACTGGACTGTGTGGTTGTCTGAATAAATATATGCCTGAAGCAAAAGAGAGACTTGAAATAAAAAAATAAAAAACAATTAATTAGAAAAAAAAAGAAAGGGAGATCGTCATCTTGCACTTAACCATGTGTCTTAGACATAATGTTAAAAACATCACTTTGATCTTAGGCTGATGCAGTGGTTGTCTAGGATGATGTCTACTATGAATGTGGAAATAATATTTTATTTTATATAGTATAGAAGTAAGTATATTTGGATGCAGCGTGAGTCTAGAAGCTAGTTTAGAACTACCAGCTGCTACTGAAAAACTGATTTAGATTTGTTTACAGAGGAGATAAAGCTGCTGCTAACACCCTGCTATCTGCAGATGGGCTAAACATTTTCTGCTCTTCGTAATGCTTTTTATCAGTCTATTCTGCTTCTTTACTTTGATAGGTTCTTGAAAGTATTCTGTTTCTTCTGTTTTCAAGCAGTGACTACAAGAAAAAAAGAAAATGTAAAAGATGCAGACAAGTTATAGCTCTTCACAACATTTTTTGACTGCCTCAATGTCATGCTATGAAAATTTAATTAGAGCTCAAAGTGAAGACCATAAATGAGCACAGTCAAGTTGAAGTATGCATGCATTTTTATAATTGGTCTATATAGCTAATTAGGCCTTGAAGCCTCATTCTCACGTCTTGACCCTTTTAGGGGACGGTTCTTGTGTCCTTTTGGCAAGTAGGTGGTTAGAAAGCTCCATGCCAGACGATTATGCCATCAAAAAGCCACTTCAGTAGACTGAACACGACGTGACTTGACAGCCGTGATGTGCAAAGGAACAAGAAAACAGGATTCTTTCTCCTAGACTCCTCAAATCTCGAGAGCAAGTAACAGAATTTTCAAAAGTTAAATGGATAGTTGATCCAAAAAAATAATCTCTCTTCATTTGCTCACTCTCATGTTGTTCCAAACCCATATGACCTTCTTTCTTCTTGTGAAACAAAATTAGATATTTTCACAGATCTTACTATCCCTTTCAACATCATTTCCCTGAACGAAATTTACAATTAGGTTGGATGTTATTCTCTCTGGAAATCTCTGATCTCAAATCAAATATTTAGTCTATATTTGATCTATTTTCATCTCGCGCTTCTTCTTAAATACTGTTTTTAGCTCTCTGCACATGAGTCTTGGTTTTTAACCGTCATCTTTTGGTCTCTTTTCAGATGTGCGGGGACTGCGTGGGTTTCTGGACCAGGCATCTCGAATGGGTTTGGACGTGTCTCTACAACAGGTTGACCGGAATGTGACAAAGGTCTTTTCCACTCTGTTCAGCACGATGAGGATGGAGGAGCTGAACCGTTACCGGGACACGCTCAGACGGGCCATCCTGCTGCTCAGTCCCCGGACTGCCCAGGTCTTCATACACCAGGTACGTGTTATTGTAACAGCAGTTCGGAAGTGATACGTGTATAGTTAAATATTAAATATTTAAATATTATAGTTTATGAAGGATGTATTTAGGAATGAATAATGTTATTAGGAATGCGTAATAAATATATATTTTTAATTTAATAAAAAAATGTTTAGTATATACTCTATTGGATATAAAAAATGGACATATTATATATATATTATGTATTATATATGATACATATATAATATACAGTACATGTTTTATATATAATATATAACTTTATATAATATATCATTTTTTATTTTTAATGTCTTTTTATATTTTATAGTATATATTCTTTCTCTCTTTCTATTATCAATCATAATATACATATTATATTACAATATATATTACTATTTTTTTCTAAAAATAAAATATGTATTTATGTTATAAATGTAATATTGTATAATATAATAATTATAATATATATTCTTTTTCTGTATCTTTTAGTTATTATCTTAGGGTTAGGATTGGCTTTAGTTAATTAATATAAGGACAGTAGAAGTCTACAGAAAGTCCTAATTTTTTAGATGGTAAGATTTGTTGTGTGATCTGTGGAATAGTGTTGTTTGTTGTTCAGTAATAAAAAGTAATTTTTGAACGAAGCTTTCGCTAGAGAGGCACATGGCTGTTGTGCCAAATGGGCTGGAAAATAACTAAAGTGGCTCATCCTGTGCATTGCATTCTGTTTAGCTGTAATCTCAACAAAATGATCTGAACAGTTTACGATTGAAGGAGGAGAGAATCGTGTTTAAATTAGTGTGAGGAATTTGCAACTGTGGTCACATTTGGAAGGTTGTTGGTTTGAATCCTGATAGGGATGTGAGGGATTAAAATTGAGTGTCAAGAGGTTGTTTATATTTAAATCCCTCACACTGCTGTGGTCAATTCCGTGGGGCCCTCAAGCAAGTGATGTAACAAAGTGACTCTTCCAACTAGTACAGTCCCAAACTTCTGGAGCCTTTACAGGACAATTTTGCCAACCTATAGACTTATTTATTTACATGTTTTAATGTAAAAGTGATAAGAGGGGGCTGAAAACTGCTCATGCTTGTGAAAGTGAGAATTGCATACGTCTGCATGCATTACTCGTGCACTCCATCATCTGTGTCTGGACCTTTTGGCCTCCAGGACATTTCCCTGTCGATCTGGGAACATTTTAAAATCTTACATTTGCTTTTCATTATTGTGTGATAACTTTTTTTTTTGCTGAATTTATCGCAGAATCCACTAGAAGCAGCATCAAAAATGGAGTATGCATTGCAAATAAATAGCATTTATCATTCATACTTTGATCTGCTCGTGAATTGTAAGGTGCAGTGCTGATTACTTTTACACCACTCACAAATCCTTGCTTAAACATTTCCAGCTCAGCAAACTGCTGATAGTGTGTCTTTTCTGTATATTGGTGTATATGTGTTTGGGTTTACTTAGCTATACTTTACTATAGCTATATTGTTTTTTTTATTACATTTTAAAACATATTAAAATAGACAGGTAAAATTGTAATCAAATTTCACAATAACTGTTTTTCCTGTATTTTTGATGGTGAGTGTAAGAGACTCTATATATGTATTTACAAAACCATATAAAACTCATACTGACCCCAAACTTTTGAATGGTCGTATAAAAGTAGCTTTATGTGAAAACAATAGCAGTCTTTGCCTTGTGGTCCTCACAATTTGGAAGTCTTGTTTAAATGAATGAATGAATAATGTTTTGCTTTAAATGTACTGATATCAACAGTTTTTTGTGAGGGTTAGGGTTAGCAAATATCATCATACCATATAAAATCCATTGTGTCTATGAGATGTCCTCACTAAAATAGTGAAATAATACTGAGATTGAGATTCTGGGGCTAGTTTGGACAGCGTTTTCCAGGCTGTTCTGCTGATTAGCAGTGTGACAGCTGAGAGACAGAATTCTTTAGAGCTGCAAAACATCCTGGGAGTTCTCTGCTATAGCCTAAAAAGTCTAAATTGAACTCTGAGCAGTCGAGGAGATGAGTTTACCATGCCATCTTTCTCTTGCTCTAAGCCCTGTGGGCAGTAATTCACTCTTATCTGAATAACCTTGTCTGTTTGGGGAAGTCTTGTGTATGTGTGTATTTCCTCAGTGACTTGCTGCTCTGAGACACGGTCAGATAAACAGCTGGGTTCAGAGAGCTGCTATCTGTGTTTTTAGGGAGGTTCTCCATGCTCTGATTCTTCCATGACCATGGCTCTCTATGTGATTCACATAGAGTGTGTCGGCCTGTCAGGACAAGCAGAGACAGGTGGAAAATCGAAAGGACACAGGGTACATCCATCCAGTTTGGCTTCTGCTTAAATGACAATGACTGTTGTTACAATACATATTGTAGATTTCTTTAAAAGTGCTTCCCCTCATAAAATTGTTTTACACTGATTTTGGTTTTAAATGGTCCTTGGTTTATTTATTTACCCATTACCATAGGAACTGAAAATTATACACAAAGAAAGAAAGAAAGAAAGAAAGAAAGAGCTGCATGAAAAGAAAATACAGAATTTGTTGTATTATCATATGGCATTAGAACACTTATCTATGCTGATTACAGATTTAAATAATATTAATAATAATAATAATGATAACAAAAGTTGACTTGTTCCACACCTGAATTGCCATGCTTATCTGCTATAGATCTCCACAGTCTTTCCACACGGCCTGAAACCAAAAAAACATTTTTTAATACATTGTATTACATTGTATTACATTACAGCCTATGTTCCACCGAGACAATGATCTGGAAGCTGAGCAGGGGGCTGTTTCATAAAACTAGTTTACCAAATAAGCCAGGCTTATTTCAGTTAGTCTGACTGAGCAGGAAAGGTTAACGGTGATGTTTTGGTCCGCCATGTGATTTTAGCTAAATTTATAGAAAGTAAATTTATATTATTTACATTATTTACTCTGCATCATATACTACCTAGGACACAAAGATTATATAAATTATTACTTATAAGATTAACAAGATTAACATTACACGCATAATATGTGTAGGTGAGCAAATGAGCCCAGAATGTGAATGCAACACTTTTTAATTTCAAGTTAAGTGTTTTCCCATAGAAAACCATTACAAAACGCTTAACGCATTAAGACAGTGACAATGGAGGACCAAATTCTGTATACTTCTTAATAAAATATACTATGTACATGTACAGGAGAATATGAAAGGGGAAAAAAGCACCTACCTTGCAATTTACCATGTTGCGTTCATATTCATAATCAATAAGGTGCAACTTACAGCCTACTGATTTCACTTTCAACACTGTTTTGATACAGTTAGCCACGTTCAGCGTTTCAAAATGACCCGCCGTTTAAGAGTTTGAAAAGTGGCGGGTACTTCCAGATGAGCAAACACTTTATATAACGTTACACTTGAACGAACTTTGATATGAATAACAAGTTTACTAAAGCTTGTTTTGAGTCTTTTGAGGTCAACTGATCTTTCTTACAAACGTGCTGCAGTTTTCAGTGTTTAGCCCTTCAGCTATCGACGCCAGTTATGTGACTGAACACCATTTAGAAATGCTCATTTTAGCTTCGAAACTACACTTAACACAAATGTGCAGCCACACTAGTGATGTTTTGTTCGTGAAGGAATCGTTCTTTTTGAACGAATCGTTCTCGTTCACGTAATCCATTCACTCATATTTCTCATTCACTGAAATTCCTCCCTCCAGAGCAGCGCGGTGCTATTAGCAGCGCATGCGCAGATCAGTGAACCGGGTAGCTCCGTGGACTGTTTCATCCTGTCAAAGAATGACTAAACCTCGAGCCAATAGCCTTCGAGTTTGAGATGTGACGGAGCATGTGATTTGTTGAATGTAGTGAACGAATACGCCCTTCACTGAACGGGTTTCTTCTGAGTCTGAACGAGATCGAGAGATCATCTCGTTCATGAACGAAATGATCGAACTGGTACATGTCTTTCCTGAACGAGTTGAATGAACTGGTACATCTCGTTCGTGAATGAAATGACTGAACTGGTACATATCTCGTTCGTGAACGAAATGATTGAGAGTGTACCTGGTCAGTCGGCCATTTAGCATGTCAATCTCGAACAGCAATCAGCAGATGCAAAGCGCAGTTATAGGTACTGTGCACATACGCTTGTTTATATATTCATATTTAGCATACAGAACATAACTCCACGTTTAATCCCCAATTTATGAATGTGTAATTGTCTGACCAAACAATTAAAATGTTAATTATGCAAGAAAACCTTGTGCTTTGGTCATCTGAACAACTTATTTAGACTTTATTTATTTAATGAGTAGATTATGCACACATTTTAATAAAGCCAAATCAGTTTTTGTAACAGGTGAATACGTTCGTTGACTTAAAACATAACACATAAGACACTCTTTTTCGCCACCTGCTGGCGTATTTATGTAATATGAAGAAATGGTCACTGAACGAATCAGTGAACGAATCTGAACGAATCACTTTGGTGAACGAACTGAAAATGAACGAATCTCTTGAAAGAATCAAGGCATTAGAACACTTATCTATGCTGATTACAGATTTAAATAATATTAATAATAATAATAATGATAACAAAAGTTGACTTGTTCCACACCTGAATTGCCATGCTTATCTGCTATAGATCTCCACAGTCTTTCCACACGGCCTGAAACCAAAAAAACATTTTTTAATACTTTGTATTACATTCACACATTACAGCCTATGTTCCACCGAGACAATGATCTGGAAGCTGAGCAGGGGGCTGTTTCATAAAACTAGTTTACCAAATAAGCCAGGCTTATTTCAGTTAGTCTGACTTATTTTGAACCAAATCAACTGTCAAGAAGTCAGACTAACTGAAATAAACCTGGCTTATTTGGTAAACTTGTTTTATGAAACAGCCCCCTGGAAAGGTTAACAGTGATGTTTTGGTCCGCCATGTGATATTAACTAAATTTATAGAAAGTAAATTTATATTATTTACTTTGACTTAGCTGCATCATATACTACCTAGGACACAAAGATTATATAAATTATTACTTATAAGATTAACATATGCACTTATACACGCATAATATGTGTAGGTGAGCAAATGCGCCCAGAATGGGAATGCAACACTTTTTAATTTCAAGTTAAGTGTTTTCCCATAGAAAACCATTACAAAACGCTTAACGCATTAAGACAGTGACAATGAAGGACCAAATTCTGTATACTTCTTAATAAAATTTACTATGTACATGTAAAGGAGAATATGAAAGGGGAAAAAAGCCTTGTACATGTTTTAAACCTTGCAATTTACCATGTTGCGTTCATATTCATAATCAATAAGGTGCAACTTACAGCCTACTGATTTCACTTTCAACACTGTTTTGATACAGTTAGCCACGTTCAGCGTTTCAAAATGACCCGCCGTTTAAGAGTTTGAAAAGTGGCGGGTACTTCCAGATGAGCAAAGACTTTATATAACATTACACTCGAACGAACTTTGATATGAATAACAAGTTTACTAAAGCTTGTTTTGAGTTTTTTTAGGTCAACTGATCTTTCTTACAAACATGCTGCAGTTTTCAGTGTTTTGCCCTTTAGCTATCGACGCCAGTTATGTGACTGACCACCATTTAGAAATGCTAATTTTAGCTTCGAAACAACACTAAACACAAATGTGAAGCCACACTATATAAAATATGTTGTATGAAAGACTTACCTCGGTCGGTTGGCAATTGTCATGATGTCTGCTGTAGTATCGTCAGAATTTGTTGTAGTTGGCGAAACAGGCTCACTGAAGAAAGAGCACATTATTTTCTCACACATTTCCGAATGGATAGCCTGAAATAAATTCAAATAATTTGCACGCCGTTCCATCGCTGTCGTGTCGTACGGTACAGAAACAGTTCAGCCAACCATCGGGGGCGGAGCTAAATTGGCGGCAAATTTGAATCTGCGTCATCATGCGGGCGCGCACACACACACAAACACATTACACTAATGCTGCGTTCCAAAACAAAAAAACAAACAAACAAAAAAAGGAATTCTTCGTTCCAGACAACTCGGATGTGAAATATTTCCCACTACAAACGAGATATATCCAGCTGCAGACCCGCAGCACCAGCAGTTTCAGAACCGCGGCCATAGAACCGCAGCCACAGAACCGGAAGTGAGGGGCGGAGTTATTGACAACGAGAGAGCACGGTGAGTAGTCTGTATTGGTAACATTAAAACAATAATGTTACTGATGATTAGTAGCATTAAAACATTACAAGTATCTGTAAACATTAAAAGAGCGACGTTCCATAAATTATTTCCGGGTTGAAGTGGGAAATATCCTAAATCTGTTGACTGGAACTCAGCATAACCCTACCTATACCATCACGGAAAACAAATAATTTACCAAATAATGATTAAAATGAGAATTTATTTGCAAGACAAGGTTAAAAGAGTAGTAAAAGAAACAGTGCATCATTTACAGTACATGTACTGTATGTACAAATACTATTATTTTACCTTAAAAACCTCATTTTAACCCTCACATGATTAACAATCTTCAATGATAGGCTAATAAAAACACTTTGACTGAATGATTTGTGGTTCAAAAAAAATTTTTCCCTATTTTTACAGGAATAATATCTAAATATTAAATAACATTTTATGTAAAATTACACATTACTCTGTTTAAAAAACAGAAAATTTATGTAATACTGAAATGCAAGAAATTTTCTGTAAATTTAATGGTGGAACTTTAAAATTCAGAAAATATCTGTAAAACAACAGGTATTTCATCGTATAATGAAAAAAAGGGAAAATTCTGTAAAGAAAAAAAATACAGACAATTACCTGTAAAATAAAATAAAAATTTAACAGTGTGGTTTAGGTGCACACCAAAGCCCAAAGTGTACTTTGCTTGCCTGTAGATTCAGCTTAGTCTCAGAGAGCATGCACAAAAAGCCACCTCAGGAGCACCTCTATCAAATGTGATTTTAATAACTCTTTTTTTTAATATCAAGCAACATTAGTTTGGGCTTTTAACGAGGAGAGAAGGCACACTACTGTGGAGGAAAGTAACGTAATGTGTCACATTTTAGCTTGACTGTCATGTTTTCATAATCAGTGGAAGCCAAAATTGAAACTTCTGTGCCTTTGCCTTTGTCCATTTCTAAGCAATGATCATACATGATGCATATGTAGCGACTAGGATATGAGACCTGGAGGGTGGCCTCTTTTGATTTTGTCATATAAACAACCATCTAGCAATATCCTAGGGACCAGTTGCATAAACTTAGCCACTAGTTTAAAGGGTTAGTACACCCAAAAATAAAAATTCTGTCATTAATTACTCACCCTCATGTCATTCCAAACCCGTAAGACCTTTGTTCATCTTTGGAGCACAAATTAAGATATTTTTGATAGCTTTCTGACCCTGCATAGGCAGCAACGCAACTACCACATTCAAGGCCCAGAAAAGTATTAAGGACATCGTTAAAATAGTCCATGTGACATCAGTGGTTCAACCGTAATTTTATGAAGCTACAAGAATACTTTTTGTGTGCAAAGAAAACAAAAATAACAACTGTATTTAACAATTTCTTCTCTTCCATGTCAGTCTTTGACATGCGTTCGTTCACAAGCGTACAATGAGTTCTGCATGGACAAACACTGGTCGCATTGCAAACTCATTTGGATTTTAAGTTGTGTTAGGATGTGTGTCCCTTATGAAATTATTAACTTTAATAACAGACATAAAGATAATTGTGGACAACACAATTAGACACCTAGCATATCATATTGTTCTCATTATGACGTGAGTGCTTTTCCCTCTCCTGTCTGCACAAACACATGAACACATACAAATATGCACCTACCCTCTTCATATCCATCAAAAGCCCTAATGAGACACCGTAGATAATTACCCACATCCAGTTCTATGTTAAAGAATCACATAAAATACCAATGAACACTCTGGACGAGCTGATTAAAAAAGGGAGGGTGGGGTAAGACCAATTAAATGCTCACAGAATGCCAATGAGTCTCAGGCTCATCAAGTGGTTCAGTCTGCAAGTCATTGTTTGTGTCAGGAGTATTAGGAGACTCCTGGGACAGGAGCTTTTGATTTTATTATTTTGTTTATCTAAACATGCAAATTCTTCAGCATAAAGTGGTAAGGAAGTCTCAGCAGAAATAATATTCACGAAATAAATTTCATACTTTGTTGATGCCATAATGAGGCCGGAAATAAAACAGCTTAAATGAAAGTAATATTCCTCTAAACTCATATTTTCCTAATTTCTCTCCCAGTGTGTGTGTATGTGTGCGCGCGCATGTGTGTGTTATTAATGAAAACATACACAAACCAACAGTGAAATGAAATTTCAGCTCACAGTTTATTGGACCATGACTAGATTCAGCTGGGTATTCAGGAAACCTAATGATATTTTTCATTGTTGACTTTTTTTTCCCTTCGCTACGAGATGACATCTGTGGTGATTTAATTCCGCATTCTACTGCAACACTATTCAAATACAAGAGTGCATCATTCCAATTTCATAGAAAAGGTTTTGCATAACATATCTTGGCAGTTTGTTTGTATGCAGTGACATTTTCTGTATTGTTTAAAATCAAGCAGGTGATACGTTTCAGATGGAAAGTGATTATATCATAAGACTCTGTATTTTGCAGCTCTGTGTGGTGTGATGTTGCTAGTTGTGATTATAGCTGTCATTACCACTCATACCCTGAACTGTTCTTGTCATGGTTCTGAAATAAAAGCCATCACTTACAGACTGATGATTGCATGTGTCTACACCCTGACAGATGCCTTGTATATTCAGCTTAATGCTTTGGGATTTCACAGTCAACACTGTAAATATTTGGTCTTTACTGTGACCTTTTCACAGATGCTAGGACTAGGGATGGGAATTATAAGGAATTTCTGATTCAGATTCCACTTAACAGTTCTGGTTTGGTCTTAATTAACAAATACATATATTCATGGTTAAGCACACTGCTTAAGAACTGAATCTCGTAAATCATTTGGTTTGAGTATTTTATAAACATTGAACTAGCTCTGAATTACATCTGGTTCTTGGTTGCCATCCATAGAGTAGTTAGGACACAGCACACAAACACAGAACCTGCATTCCAGAGCCCCTGACCCCCCACCACAGCGACAAATTAAGCCTGTCAGCGTGTTATCTATCACTGTCCTTGTCCTCATTCATCTTTAAAATTTCCTTTTTTCTCTCTTTCTCTCCTTCTTGTCTACTTCTGCCTTTCTTCACACTTTCTCTTCAGTTCTAATGGATATTCTCTCTCCCTCTTTCTGTCTTTTTTCCCTGCATTTTTTTAATCAACCCTCCACCTTGCCGCCCGATTTCTCTCTAACCACAATAAGAACATCAAAGACAGTGTTCCTTGTCTATTCTCTGTTTCCTGTGGTTAGGTGATAGTTCTAAAGTGTGACGGTAAAAAAATGACCCTTAGGCTGCCTCACACACTCGAAAAGCTTTCAGAATCACTTTGAAAACTCTGCTGCTCTCAGCATCACCTCTCAAGCACCGACAGCACTCTGGTGTGCTTAGCATTACTGTTAACCGGTATGGATAGGGGTCTGCTGAATACTGCACTGAATGCTCACATTGTATTCACAGGTTTTTACATGGTGTGCGCTCACAGAACGCCTGAATGATTAAGAAAGGAAATGATCGTGTGGTACAGGTTTACGCTCTTTTGTGTCAGAACCACTTAGAAGAATCTAAAAGGAATGTCTTTGATGTAGCGCACGGATGAGTCAGCAAATCTTAAGGTGCTGAGTCACAGCAGGGTCAAGTTTAATCGTGAACAGCTCAGCCTCTCAGGAACCTCATACAAGATGTGTCTTAGAATGCACCTCTGAAGGCAATCGCGTACCCAATTAATCAAACGGCAGAGTGCAGGGTTCACACTCTTCATTACAAAGCTGTCTCTCGTGACAGTGTTTTCATTCAACCTGTCAATCAACAAGAACTGTAACAACTAACTAACTTACAGCCAGAGTTTGAAATGTTTTACACCTTTCTCTAAGGGGAAAAATTGTTATGGAAAGTGGCAAGATGTTAGATTAAAATCTGCAAAGGTTGCATCTGGCAGCTCGTCGGCGTGATGGATGATTATTACTTATGTTAGTGCTTAACGTCAAGGGACATTTAAGAGCCCTTCAGAAATAAATTGTTTCCTGAGAATTCAGTTCAGTAAATTATAATGAAACTCAGTGGAATCCTGTAATTTTTCTTTTTATTTAGAGGCATATTCTGAATGTGTGAGTGCAAAAAAGGTCTAATTAACTCTTAATTAAATGTTATTAATGGTTTTTAATGATGAGTATTATATATAAGGGCAGAGGATTAACTTTGCAGCTAACCATTAGTATGTTTATTTATATCCTGATTTAGCATAATATGTTGCCCATTAGGGATTTATTACTGAGTATTTCAGACATGCAAAATCAAGCAGTATTTATTACAATATACAGCATGTTGATTGCTTGTTAACTTGATCTTTTAGCATTTGGTTAGTGTTTGTTATCAAAATAAATCAATTATGTTTTATTTTTCCTCAAAGCTCATTGAGTCTCATTTACTGTACCTACTGTGTTTATAGAAATGTTTTTAAAATCTGTGAGAAAACATTTTAATGCAGAAATTATGATTTGTGAAACTTGAATTGCATTAATTTAGGATGAAATATATTAAAGCTCAAAACAACATTGATTTTTGTACTGTATGCAAAAATCACAGACTCCTGAAACATTAAATGTCTCGAACGGAAATGTTTATTTAGATAGATTACTTTTCTCAATATTAATTTGTGTTTTGTAATAATACTAATGTTGATTTATAGTTTGAAATGAAAATATATTTGTATATCTAAAAATGAAGATAGATCGATGAATGGCTGTACAGGTGAGGTGGTTCTGAAATGCAGAGATGATCTGAACGTGCTTTATGCTAATTATTGCATGTACATGCTCTATCATTTGGAATAAGAGTGAACATTTATTGAAAACATTTTTTTTGAGAGACTGTTTTTCCAAACAATATTAGACCTTATTGACATCCATGCAATAGAAATCAATGGGGCTTACTGCTGTTTGGACCCCAGTGTTCTTCCCAAATGTTCAACAAAAGAAAGTAAGTCAAACAGGTTTGGAACATTGTAAGGTTGAGTAACAGAGTTTTAATCTTTGGTTGAACTGTCCCTTGAAGTAAAAACACTTGCGCAATTATTAGTAAATAAGACCCATTGTTCTAGTTCATACAACAAGAATGCCAACTCTTACGATCAACAACCACAGTGAACAGCTGATCCATAAAAGCTGTCATTCCTCTTTACTGTAATTGTGCTCAAGAAAGAAAGGGGAGGGGGTGTCTTTTAATACACTCAATGAGAGCTGGCAGCACATTGTTGGTGCACTTCTGGTAAATCTCATTTGTGTCTCTGGTATAGAATGGTTTGAGACCTCCAGACCTGCGTTCTGACATGAATTGATTGGACATGAGGGATGTGTATGACTTCCCAGACTCTCCTATAGCTCTATAGTTCTTTTCCTCTTTCATTCTTCTGAATGTCTCTTTCTCTCTTTTGTACGGCAATGGCTGAAGGAACACACTGACAGACATAATGGGAGCAATCAGAAAACTATTTTACACTGACCTCTAAACTTGACCATGTGCACAACAGGAAAACAAAAAAACTTTCAAAAAATTCACAATTTCTCTTTCACTCGGCTTCTCGGAACAAATAGATTATATTTTGTATGAAGTAGGATTTGATTTTCATTTGAATTATGGTAAATAGGAGGATGTTTTCTGTGAAAGCCAGTAGACTACAGTATATATTCTCTAAACTATCATATGAACATCTCACCTTATATAGAGATGTGTTACATTAAACAAACAAGTAGATGTATATATCAGTTCCTTTGTTTAAAGCAACATGTAGATTTATATGAAAAAAGAGCAATATTAATTAGTTTCCCTTAAACTGTATCTAATTGTAAAGCCATTACCATTGCAGCACTGAGATTCAGCCACTGAGATCTCGATGTGTTTCCGAATGAGATGAGATACAAAACTCCAAGATCAGCTGATCTGGAGCCGGAGAGCTAAGAAGATCTGAAGTGCTTTGGGTATGCAAATGTGGCATTTTCCTTCAAATGCAATCCTGGAAAAGAATCAGAATAAATATTTTATCGAGGATTTTAGACAAAGGCAGCTGTCAGATCAATATGTACATGAATCAATTCTGAGGCAAATTGCTGTAATTTGTAAGCTAATATTACTGTGTGCTTGCTTTGACGATGCAGTGTTATATATTCTGCATGTTAGCTGCAGTTTGCTCAATTAAACCAATTTCATTCCAGTTCACTTTGATTTTATTCGTACTATACTTGCGACAAGAACATAATTTGCTCGGAAAGACAGGTTGCAATCAAAACCCAAATCAGACGGAACGCAAGAGCGAGTGAAGGCAGGCATGAATGTGAACGTAGCTAGGATGGAATGCATGAAGTGAAAAAAGGTAATGTTGATGTCGGGAAGGGGGTGGATTGACAGGACTAATTAATCGGCGGTGAACCTGAGGGTGCTCTGGAGCAGAAACGAGGTGGAACAAAAAGCATCATTAGCGAAAGATCGTATTGGCACACACTAAGGGTAGTGCTGAGAGAGATACCTGTATCTGCAGACTAATGGCGGCACAATAAGGCATGAGATCCCGAGGGCAGGTCTAGCATGAGGGCAGGCCGTGGGTCGTAGGCTCCGCTATTCCACAGCAAGCCGTCCAAAGCTCTGCCAAACAATGAGAGAGCTGCCACACAGAAGGCCCAGTCTACTGTCGACTATATAATGGGGATGGCCTCTGGCCTCATTTCTTCAATTAATGCATAGTACATGCAAGAACAAAGGGTCTGAATCCCGAACAGGTAGTTCTGGAAGAGGTGGGGAGCACAACCACAAAATGACTTACAAGTCACTGTAGAACCGGATACCTTGAGATATTTTATTTAGCACAGTGTTTTAGCATTTTGGCAGTTTTCATTCAAAATGACTTAAATGCATTTTAAGGTACACTTTTTTTTGCCAGTATGTTAACTCATTGTTAATGCCATCAGGTGAGTAAGAACATAAAATGTGAAAATGTGTAGTAGTAAATTGGATGACAGCATCCTGGAGACCTTGCTGTACAAAGACCTTGGTGTTTTTATAGACAGTTAAGAGAACAAAATCTCTGATATTTTTATGATGAAGTCTTTTACTGTGACTTGACAAAAGCATCTGAATTAAAAATTACACCAAGGTCTTTGAAACCTCAGGTTCACTGCTAAATTTCTGCTTTATGTGTTGGTATACTTTAATTTTAAGTATGTTTAAAGGCAAAAGGTGGCAATTTGTTCATATTAGTAAGTCTAATAAATGAAGACATGGTTAGCAATGCAATGAAAAAAAATTGTCTGTGCCTTTTCAGTTCTATCTATTCTATAGAGTAGTGGTAGAGATAGTGGATCAAACAAAAGTCAAACTTTTTTCCAAGTCATTTTCCAGTAAAAAAAAACAATACAAAACAAAAAAAATCTTAAACATTCTTAAAGTGAAAGTTAGTTATTCACGGGGGAAAACATGCAACATATTCCACTTAAAAAAGGTTTGAAATTAAAATTGTGTTAAGTATTAAGACTTATTTTCAGAGAATATACAGCATCTTGAATTAAGCTTAATTTTCTTACCACATTGGAAAAGATTGTCTTGTAAAGCATGAATCCAACAAAACAGAAAAAAGTAAAATAAAATAAAAAAAATTATTTTGGCTTTAAAACATTCCACTTTTTATTTTAAGATCATAGTTAGGGGATTGATTTAACAAAATCAATTTAATTTTGTAATTTACTCATACCGCAAGCTGAGTTATTCAGTCCTTTAAATATTTCATGCTTAGTGATTTATAAAACTTTTTTATGCTCATTTAAGTTTGTTTAACATGGCCATACTTGAACTTTAGAGTAAGCAAAACTATACAAAATCACAGAAAATGCAGCAAGTTTCCACTTTATCCCTTAAGCACATTTTCATAAACAGGATGCTACTCATGCAAGCACTCAAATCAATGTCAAGATCAAGAACATTTAACGAGTATTAACAAAAGAGAAGTATTTAGAGTATTCAGTGTAGGTAGCCTGCCTGAATCTGAAGTGAGCTGCTGAGATGCTGGTGCTTCAGCCCAGCAACCCTAATCAGAACCATTTTTATTTAAATAAACAGAATATTAACTTCCATATGGTTGAAAGACAAATGAAACTTAAGCATATGCACATTGCAGAAGACGAGGTCACTGTTGAACAAATTAAATAAGGCTGCATCTGCATCTAAAGGAAGGTATTTTTCGACTCCTGGGAGTGAGAATAATTTGTTGTTGTATTATAGTGTAACAGCTCTGTACAGGTCAGTTCTCCCTGTAGAATCATATGACAGATTCCAACACAAAGGCGTTTAATAGAGAAAGAAAACGAGTGAATGTTCCATTCTCATTCTTTGTGAAATATCCACAATGACACATCCTCTCTCTCTTATTCTTTCTCCCTCTCTCTCCCTCTCCCCCTCTATTCAAAGACATGTAATTGCATCATTTTTCAGGACTTTGGCCCTGTCTGGGAGGTGGATTCGCCTCATTCATCAAACTAATGGAGGCAGGAGTGATTGGAAAATACAGGCTTTGATCATGGTGTCGTCTTCTTTTTCCCATCACTCTCCAGCATGCATGTATGTAAACACAGATAATCAGTTTCATCCAGCATTGATGGGTGTCATTTACAATGTACAATGCTAATGGCTGAGCCTTTTAAGGTTGTTTAGTAACTTCCCATTTAGATGACACTTTCCATCTGAAATGATTTACAGTAATTGAAGGGACTAAGTTGCAACCTCTTGGGGAAAGCAGTCTCAGTAGGTCTCTAGTCTCAGGGTTAGGGCTGTCACGATATTAGATTTTTCACACCACGGTTATTGTGTCCAAAAGAATTCACGATATCGATATATCGCGACATCTATAGAAACCTTAGGGAATCAGCCAAATTAATTTTTACTTTGTTTATTTAGTTTTTCTTTTTACCCAATGGATACTGATAAACACAGGGCACATGCATTTTCACTTCTTCTTCTTCTTCAGGTCACAGCTGACCTGAGACTCTGGCTTTCTGTCTTCTTTGAAGCTCCCTATGAAATGACAAGAGAGAAAATACGGTCAAGTTCAACAGTATAATGAATAAATATTAACATCAAATCTGATACTTTAACCTGTTATCATGACTTGATTGGAAATACAAATACAAAAATCAGACAAGTAAAGAAAACGCGGTACTTATTAAAAGAATCACCCTTTTATTTAAATATATGAAAACAGGAAACCGCTGTTAACAGGTTAATGTAACATTTCCCATTCAATGACAAAATGACGGTTTTCAGTGGCAGTCTATGGAGCCATGGAATAAAAGAATTTTTAAAAAAAAAAGGTAAATTAGATTTTATATTTCAAAATTCTGACTTTATTCTCGCAATTCGGAGATTATATCTCACAATTCTAATAAGTAAAAACAACTCGTCTTTTCCCCTCGGCTCTTCTGGCTTTTTTTCCCTCAGATTTGACAAACTCACTATTTTTGAGTTAAGTCGAGTTATAAAGTCCGAATTAGGAGATATAAACTTGCATTTGCGAGAAAAAAAGTCAGAATTGTGAGATAAAATAAATAAATGTTATGTAAAAATGTTAATAGTAAGGTTTAAATAATATTTCATGCTGTAACTGTAGGGCTAATACAATACGTCCCCTATGAACAGCATATGTGAATATTATGTAGACCTATTGTTATTTCCACTTGTTCCCAGTGTTTTTCTGCAACCACTATGCGCGCCCAGCTGCAAGTGACGTAACTGTGACGTCTACTCTGAATTGGTCTGTAGGTTGTTTGCACATGACGTCACTGATGACGCGCGCAATGCAGCTGGAGGGCAGGAAGTGATTTTTCTCTCCATAGAAATCACTGGCAGAAACTCCAAATGCCAGTGTTTTGCGTTGTTTATGGATGCTTAAATTGGCAAATTAACACAATGTCGATATTTCATGATTTGAATATCACGGTTATCGTCAATACCAGTATATCGCGACACCCCTACTCAGGGTACTTCCTAATACTGAACCTGTTACAGTAGCTGTTAGGAGTGCTGTGAGATTTTTGATGCTGGCTATATAAAAAACTCATATTTAAAAAATATTTTTGAAGAAATTGCCAAAAAATATATTGTTTAATGTAGTTTTTGTATGTTTTGTTACTTATTTTCTCAAATTTAGTTTAGCCATTATTTAAAGTATATTTTCAATCTAAATATGTTTATTTATATTACCCAAAATAATATAAAAATTGTTGTAAAGATTTTATTTCGAGATAATGAATGTATTTTCTTGTGTATTTTGGCAATTGAAGGATTAAAAAATGTATATATTCATTAAAAATATATATTTTTCGTTAAGCTGCACAACATACAGTACAGCATATATTTAAAATGTATATTTATAAATGTTGTCTGTGTGGCGTATGTAGACCAACAAAGGCCAAGTCCTTTAAGTGTTCTTTTTAAGAAGGCTTAAATGAGTCAGTCTTATTTAAAAGGCATTTTAAAAGCTCAAATTGCTATTATGAAACATAATGCAGGCTCAGGCTGTGGTTTAGATGGTGTTTATTGATTGAGAAACAGGTGATTTAATTAGTTTTCACAGCAGGTGAACAGAGAGCCATACACTCAGAATCACTGGAGCTTGTGTTCAATTCTTCCTACTTAGGGAATGTGCAGGTTACACTGTTCACACCTGCACTTAATGCTAGTAACACCCGCTGTACCCCATTTTGTTCCCACCTGATTTTGGATTTGATTCAGCTAAAGGTGAATGTGTACAGTATGTGACAAAGAGACAGTTGGTTGGTTTGGATGGTACCGGAGTTAGTGGAGACTTTTTAACCCCTACTTTCAAAGAAAATCAACCTCTCAAACACATTAGCACATGGCATCCTATATAATCAAGTCATATCCTTGAGAGAGTGAATGGGCAAGTTGTTGTGTTTCATTGCTAATATTTAGCTTTAAGTGTCCTATTGTATATCAATCATAAATATGTCACATTCATAAAGGAATACTTAAATGTCCTTTCATTTTGTAAAAAAAACTTGAAACTTCAGCTTTCATGTGTACAAACCGCAAAATAACATTGAAAGTCGAATCAGAAATGTTTCAAAATAGTCTTTTAAAGACTAAATGAGAGATCTGATATTTACAGAACTGTTAGCTTGACATTCAATGTGCATTTCTAACTGATGTGATGCATTTGCATGAATATGTATCCCACCCACTGGGAGATTTTGGCTCTCTTTGTCAGAGTGTCTTGCAATTACAATAATAAAGAGCTTTCTTTATTCACCACGACAGCTGGATCCAATTTTTCAAACCACAAATTGGTCAGTCAAGAGTATCTATTTAAGCAATTTTTTAAACCACTGTTTTTATTTTGGTTTTTTTCTCGCCTCTGAAGTCTGTTATTACCTCCAAACCAAGGAGATAGGGAGAGCCAGTGAAATTATGCAGAGAACTATCCCTGCCTCTACAAATTAGCTTTACGCACCCACTGTCTATTTAGACTTTGCAATGGCACTCGGAGGTGTAGAGTTCACAGTCTACTTTGTGCATTTTAATGTCTTATTCAGAACTAACAGCCAATAAAAGTTTCTGGGTGAGCAAAGATCATTTGAGAAAAAGTGTGAAGTGGATACTCTTCTCTACGTTATTTTACTGTTGGGAAAACATGATTTTATAACTTCAAACTGATCCAGTTTAATGTATTGCTCTCTATGAGTATTAATAGGCGATTTGAGTAAAATAAATTCTAATTAATATTTCATAAGAAAAAATTATGTGTTGCCAGGGTCCCTGTACCCTGAGGAGACTGATAAACAAATTTATTTTCTTAGGCATTACAATAGGTATAAATACAACTATTGCAACCTATTGCAACATAGAAGTTCTGTACAGCCTGAAGTGTTCCACTATTTGAACCTTCTTAGTGCTGTTCATGTTAAAGCAATGATTGAAATGGTTATGATAACATTTTTGTAAAAAGAGTGAATAGGTATAATCAACCACGCTTATTCTGATATTTATCTTCTGTATATGTATCTTTCCATTCTATTTTAATGAAAGGCTGTGATTACTGAAATGACCTAGATAAGATAATAATCATACATCTGTAATCTACATAGGGTGTTTATGTATCATTTTGAGCAGGCAGCCAATGGGGCCATCATAAAGGGCCCTTGGCTAATAATATAGATTAATTCGGCAGGTCTGACTCTCAGTGTGTCGGGGTTGAATTCCTCCCTCTTCTTTTTGCCTGTTTTTGTCTGTAAGAATATAGCAATTCTCTCATGTTCTGATATATATAAACTTGACACCCCCACAACCCCTCATACCGTTATGAGGTAGTACATTATGGCTAAATTTGCCTATAGAACTGTTTTTAAATTGCATATAATCCCCAGCAAGCTTCAGATATATTGTGTGTTTACATAGAGACACAATTACAAGCAACAGCAGATCACATACAAATGTTGATTCGCATGCACAGCGGACAGAAGATAAGACACATGCTGATTGTCATGACAGCTGCAGTTTGTCAGTGTAAAGATGCTGTAGGAGCAGATTTTGCCAGTCACTGCTTTCTTAAGATTGTACAGAATCAGTCTGGTGGATTATTCAGGGCTCTATTAATACCCACTGCTCACTCAGATAACCTAATGACTAGTCAGTGTATAAAATACATAGTGGAGAACTACGTGGGATGCATTTTTTTAGTCTCGCTCCTGCAAGTTTCTGGCCTGCTCCTACAAAAAAATGTAACATAGTACCGCTCCTGCACAGTTTTCACGTTTTTGTCCCAGAAAAGCCCACAGGTACACTCTCTTAGGAAAAAAGGTGCTTTCATTGGGGCCCACACCTTTTCAAATAGTACATTTTGTACTTTATACCCCCCTAAAAGGTGCATACAGTATTAGTATCTAAACATCTTTTTATTGATATTTTGAATTAATTTTTATTTTATATTTTCCATTTTCATTTTATTAAAAAATGTTTGTTGTGTTTTTTAGTTTATCTTGATGTACTAAAATCACTAAAACTAAACCTGAAATAAAGGTTTCATTAAATTAGTAATTAAAAATAGTTTTATATATAGTTTTAGCCTTAGTTAATTATAATAACCAAGGTTTACATATTAGTACCTGAATGGTAACAATAGTACAGTACCTTTTGAAAAGGTACTGGAAAAACCACCAGGGACAGCATTTGTTCCTTTTTTTTTCTGAGAGTATAGAGGTCTACGCATATTTTTAGTCCCTCTCCCATAAGATTCTGTCTCGCTCTGGTGCCATAGGCTATTTTTTTCCAATCCCCTCTACACACACAATGCTTCAGTCCTCACCTTGTTGCATTTGTCACAGCAGACGAAGGAAGATGCTTTCCCTTGCTGCCACCCACAATTGAAAAACATTGAGAATATCCAACCCTGCACCTGTAAAACGTTTATTTTTGTTGCTCAATAGATATATAACACAAATAACGTTCTGTACCTTAAAAACATGAAATACATTTGAGTAACTTTTATTTTATCTTTAGCTATTTGCATTTTGCAGGAGTCATTTCTTTATCCCGCTTCTCAAACACATCAATATCTTCCCTCCTGCATCCACACTCAGCAATTCAAAACTTTGCTGCATCAATTCCTGCTGGATAGTTTTGTGCATTTATAGGTATGTGTATCATGAACACTGGCATGTTAATTTGTGGGTAGGCACAGAATCAGTTGTTTTAATAATATGAGTCTTCACATAATCTACACACACTCCCTCTAAATGTTAAGTGCTGTCTCACCTTTCTTAAAGTTTGACAGCTGGTGACCTCTTAAGGGGAAACTCCTCCGTCTGTGTGAGGATGTGGGTTTAATTTACAGTTATTTATGTACATTATCAGGTGTTCCTTTTTATTGCTTGAGTGCTGCTGTAATGTAGGCTGTTTTATGAAACACTTTCCCTTGAGTATCCAACAGCTATGAACTGACTGATGTCTGAGTAATCGTTCTGCCTTTATTGCCTGGTCATGTACACTAGTGATTTGAGTTTTCTGAATTGATCAAAACACACCATAAACTCATATGTTTATATGCAATTCTCTCAGCTTTGGCTGACAGACGGAGATAGGGCTTGAGAGTTGAACTCCGAGCCTGAGGTTTTTTACTGCTGTATCTGTCAGCAGCTCAGACTAATGCTTTTTGTGTCTGTTTTCTCCTTGTTTGCACCCTTGAAAGGGGATTTGGTCTTGAGGCATGCAAAAATCAACATGAAATCGAAATTGACCCTGTTTGATTTCCTTGTTTGATGTTTCTTGTCTCATTTTGCACTATGCATCAGAACATGGTTTTAAAGTAATCTAAAGTAATCGTAATATGTCAACAAAACCTTCTTAAGACTCTTTTGGCCTCTGTCACTATGTCTTTTTATTTTATTTATTTACTCAATATTTCTTTAGCTCGGGGATTGTCAACCAGGGGCCCAGGACCCATTAGGGGCCTCAGGGTGAAATTGCAGTGTATTAAATCATTGTTAATTGATTAAATAGCTTAAAAAATGCATACAAATACATTTTTGCTTTGTTTTGTTGTTGTTGTTGTTTGTAGTATGGGTCCGTATGAGTATCTGTGTGACAAATTGTAAGGAATTTTAACTCAGTTGTAAGGGAATTAATTATTATTAATTCATTCAGGTTTATTTCTAGCTCAGGTTTTAAAGAACTCGATCTGAGAATTCGAGGTCCACCTGATCAAACTGATTTTGACTTTAAATGGTTTACACTTTAAATCAAGGGTCGTCCAGCGAGCCGGTGATTCGACAGGGAGCTATAAAATTGTCTCTTTTGTTGATCGGACTTAGCAATTTATGCATCAAATGGTCATGAGGTCCGTGCGATTCTGTGCAGGACTCGGTCTAGATATTAGACCTCTTTGTTCTTTGGTCCATTAGATGTTTTATTGATGCTGAAACCAGTCACGAAACCTACTGACCTTCTGTAGCTTAAACGGATCCAGATGGGAGGGGTCAGTTCTTGTTGTCTTAGTATTGTGTCGACATGGAGGTGGCCTGGCAAATCATTAGCTCCGTGTTTTCTTTGTAAAGATAAGCAGAGCGAGACAGGAACTCATTGGAGAAAGTTGCCGCCTGGCTGGCCATGGTTCAGCTTTTTACGACTCTCATCTGGTTTGTGTGATGTTCGGAAATGCCTTACAAAATGATGTCTGTACTAATTTAAAGCATGTCTTATCAAAAGTTTATCGCGTTTTATTACCATTTTTATATTGTTTTGTGTTGATAAGCCAAGAATACATAGTCCAGTATCACAAAATTAGATGGTTAATGACAATACATAAGGATGAAAAACTACTTTGCATTGCTGTATTGAAATTTGTAACCTTTAACACGGGGTCTGTGATATATAATGGAGGTTGGGAGTTTGTGTGTGATAAAATATCCAATCAAGGCCTTTGTATAAGAAGAATGCTTTGTATTTGTGTACGCTAGATTCATGGGTCTAATTAGCATCTGACCTAGGTTGAGTACCCAGTATCTTATACATGTTCATGCATGCCAATGCTGATATCCAGAGGCAAAAAAAGAAGCCAAACATGTCAACACATGACAAGGTAATTAATAAATAAAGGAATAGATTTCCTCACTGTTCCCTGAGGATGTCTGTTTTTCTTTGTGAAGCATTGAATACATTGATCTCACATTCTTAATTCATGTGATAGATGAATAGTAAGCCCTATTTAATGCTCATTTTCAGTCACATGAATACTTGTTGCTGCTGAGCAGAGCAGCCTCTGTCTAAAGCCTTCCATCTTAAATTAAACACTCTCTGGGAGACAAGCCTGGATCAGAGTTACCATAGCAACAGGTTATCTGACTTAACAAGGTCCAGCTTAGAATGATGCTGCTAAAAAGAACATTATTTTGTGTATTTGGTGTAATGAAATTTGTTTATGCGGTTTAAGGTTAAAAAAACACATTATTTTCCACATACTGTACATTATTGTTTCTCCTCTATGCCACGCCTTTCTGAAACGCGTAGATTTTTACAAAGCTCATCGGCTGACTCTTAACTTTTATAAAGAATATCTCTTTGGATTTGAGACTTTAGTCTTTGCAACTTTACAGATCTTCTTTATGCACCAAGAGCTTGTAACACTTCAAAGAGAAAGGAAAAATTTAAATCGCATCATATGACCCCTTTAATATATCTAAAATGTAATTTATTCCTGTGATGACAAAGCCAAAATATTGGAATTTATTTTGGCTTCAGTACAGTGTCAAAACGTTATATAAATGGGTCTAGAGATTGTACTGTAAATATAAATATGAAAATAGTATATATCTGCATTTTTATTTTCGGAAGGGGGTCTCTCTTAAGGAGGTGATGTATTTGGAAGTAATATTTGGCAGCAGAAAGGTCCTTAAAGCAATAGTTTACCTAGAAATGAAAATTCTGTCATCATTCAAGCATGCCAGCAGCCATATCACCCTGCAGCCCAAGACTGGTTGCCCGCTGAAGCTAAGCAGGGTTGAGCCTGGTCAGTACCTGGATGGGAGACATCCTGGGAAAACTAGGTTGCTGCTGGAAGAGGTGCTAGTGAGAGAAACATAGTCTCGGATTTCAAAGTCTGTCCATTGTATTGCAGTATTCAAACAATAAATGCCGTTTTGGCGCTGTTTAATGTGTTGTCCTGTGGCTGCTGTCGCATCATCCAGGTGAATGCTGCACACTTGTGGTGGTTGAGGAGAGACCCCCCCCAAACATGATTGTAAAGTGCTTTGGGTGTACAGCAGTTAGGGCTGGGTAAAAAATATTGATATTTCGATATTAATCGATTCTCATTTTTACGGAACGATATCGATTCTTAAATCCCAAGAATCTAATAGTCTAGCCTGTTTTCAGTTAATGGCTGGAATAGCACACCTCCCATCCCATATATCGCAATAAGCATTGTGCTTTGGTACTTTTAATATGAAACTATGAAAATAAATATGAAATTCTGTCCATTGTATTGCAGTATTCAAACAATAAATGCCGTTTTGGCGCTGTTTAATGTGGAGTGACAGATCGCTGTAGCGCCTCAGTTCAACAGACGCGGCAGCGCGAGGTGCACGTGAACTGATAATTTCCTCCACATTAATACCAGTTTCAGCACAAAATAAACATGACTAAACATCCGAAGGTAAGTTAAAAGAAAGAGTACAACTTTACAATCCGTATCCTGTCTCATGCAATCGCTCAATCAGTGTTTCAGCCGCGCAAAGACGTCAATATAACGGCTTGTAAACAATGTCACGTAACGTCACATTTACCTCAGAAAAACATATTTGGTGACCATAAACTCATTAGTCAGCTGAAAAATAAACTGTAGAGAGGGGCATGTTGCTAAATATGTGCACCATATAACATCTTCCTTATAATTTTTACTGTTCTTCAGTGTTTAATTTATGTTTGAATAAATCCATCAAGTTTTATGACAGCCACCATTTAAATGTTTATAGCCTATAACAAAAACGAATTGAAGTAGAAATATTATGTAATTATAACTTTATTATTTTAAAAATTAAAAAAGTATAATTTTAGCAGTTGTGTAGCCTACAAATCAGTTTTAACCTTCAATATTATAGTAATGTAGCTAGTACTAACTGACTCTCATGTATATTTTACAGCATTAGTTGAGATTTTTTTTCCCTTGAGAAAATTTGCCATGTAGCCTACTGTACCTGATATATATATATCCAAAATAATCGATATTGAATCGAATTGGTAATCGAATCGAATCGCAAGCTTCTGAATGAGAATCGAATTGAATCGAATCGTGAAATTTTTGTCAAAACCCAGCCCTAACAGCAATACACAATAAAGCGCTATATAAATGCATCATTCATCATTCATTCATTCATTTACCCTCATTTTGTTCCAAACCTGTATGACTTTCCTCCTTCTGTGTAACATGAAAGAATATATTTTTTTTTTTATCCATGCAATTAAAGTCAGTGAAGTTGTTTGGACGCCACTGACATTTATTGTATGGACAAAGACAGTAGAACGGTTATTCAAAATGTCTTCTATTGTGCTCCACTAGTCAATTGTGCAGATTTTGCACATCCCTAGGGGAGAATTGATTTCCAAAATGAGTTGTCCTGTAGTTTTTCCATAATGGTCAAGAGTTTATGCATGACTCATTTGTAGCAGATCCCTGTCTGTTTTGCTGTTGTTTATGCTGTTGCGGATTGACAGCAATCAGTAGGTGTTTGATTCAAGAGTCTGAACTCAATCCTGGACCATCAAAGACATCCTGCTCTCCCACAAATCTCAGTGTCAGGGAATCAATTCTCATTGGCTTTCAGCTGATTGTTTGTTGCACGTATTGATAGGTAGACAGAAACAGAGGCATAAACAGATGGAGAGAGTGAGAGAGAGAAAGAGAGAGAGAGAGAGAGAGAGAGAGAGAGCATGTTTATGATTGTTCAGAGGACATCATTCAAACTGTTAAGAGTGTGTGACAGACTTAAAACAGTACAGAACAGAATTATGGATGAGGGTAGATCCCAAAGGTATAACGGTGAGATGCCCAGACGGACTGTTTATAACCTAGTTAGTGCTTTACGACTGCGCCCGGTTCAATTCACTTGATCAAAACCATTTAACAGTCTTTCTTTATGACGTCCATTCCCACATTTCAAGCATAACAGGGCTGTTTCCATCTCTCTCATCTCTCCTCCCATCTCTCCTCCACCTGCTTAAACAGCTCTTGACAGTGCTGCACGGGTGGCGGTATCATTTCTCTGCAGATTTCTGTTTATTTGTTTTCTCTGGCAGTGATATTTCATGCGATGACACAGGGTAACCGCTTGCAATTCCTCCTTTCATCGACTCTTGCTTCCCTGAGGAATAAAAAGCACATTATTCAAATGTTTGCCTTTAATGGAGCACCCTGTAGTCATTAAAAAGAGATGCAAATTAGACAATGTTCTTATTTTAATTCTATTGTGTACATTTAGAGTATCTTCATGTTTTGTTTATTGCCTGGCTTAATTTAAAAGTGAAACTGTGGCTATTAGCATGGAAAGCAATTTACTTGGTCTGTCAGTAATGGAAAAGCCTAGCCGCACTTTCTCTGCGTTTGTCTCCAAGGATTATTGGTGGTTTGCCAGTAAACGTTGCTTTTGTCAGAACGCTGTCATGCGCATGAAATGCGTGTAGATACATAAACAAACCCACGGGGTAGTATGTGTGAGCAGGCAACACGGGAAGTGGCTCTATTCAGGTGTCTTTGACAAACCTAACCAATATTGACACCCGTTGTGTTTTGCTTTGTTTGTTAGCATGCATCTCTGAGGAGAACATGACCGGTGCAAGCATTCCTCCTGGACGAAAATTGGCAAATGCGCTTTTGTGAGTAGCGCATATTGATTTTATTTCAGTTGTGCAATCTTTGTCAGGCATTATTCTGAAGACAAATGTTTCTGAGTCGTGGGGGAACTGATGTTAGTGCATTCACCTTGCACTCGCAGCAATAAAGAAGACGTGTTTGTACCTGTGTGCATTTCTCTCCATTCTCCTAAACCAATGAAAGGGCCAATCAGAACTCACTATAGCTCCCTGTTGACCAATCACTGAGAGTCTCACTGTGTTGAACAATATTTCATCCCAAATGATACTGCATTCCATCCCTAGCACTCTAGTTTCACCTCGTACACATGTTTTTGTCTGGTTTCGTGGGGTGGGGTGGGGTGTAATGAACAAATTCTTCATCCGTGTTGTTGCTCTCTTATGATATCATTTGGCGTCCCTGGATTATATTTGGTCAGGCCATAAGCCTTCTTTTGAGAGGAAAAATGTTTCAAGCGAAGCATCTTTCTCCTGTGTAAGGCTGTTGACCCTGAGTGAATGTGAGTTTAGACATCAAACTTTCATAAGACCTATTCCTCCTCAAATTGACCATGAGATTTTCCCATCTGGAAAACCGAGGATTTTTTATTTTCTTTATGCCTTTTTGAATCTACAGTTGAGAAAGTGAGAACTGTTCTTAGCACAGCATCTTTCAAGGGCACAGCCTTTTTCACGAGCTGTTTAATTCTGAACTTCAAGTTCATTATGAAAAAGCAGAGGGAGAACGTTGCTGGTGCAACTGACATGTTTAGGCTCATGTTTGTCCTTTTTAGTGTTGTTCAGATTTTTACCAGAACACAATATTTGCACTTTCTTGCAAGCTGCAGCAGTAAGAAAATCAATTAAATCAATGCAGAACTGAAACAGACAGGGTTTTTTTTTTCCTTTCAGATACAGGCAGGTTATGTGATGAGGCGAATCAGGAAAGAAACACTGCAGATAGCAGACTGGATTTAATTTCAAAGTGTACATCCACTTCAACTGATGCATTTATTCCTTTATGCTTCTTCTGCCAGTGAGAATTGAATTATGAAGGTGTTTTGAAATGTTTTGTTATTGCCATCTGAGAGCGATATATATACGTGCTTCCACTCACCAAGAACATATTTATTTTTTTCCTTTGCCACAGATCTTTATTTGTGTACACACATCCATATTTTGATGGACAGCTCAAATCCCAGCTCAGTTCTCATCAGCCCTTGATTTGGCAGCTTTGTCCACCTTTGCAGTGGGCACGCATTATTGAGGCAAACAGGTACAGAGGGCAGGCCGTAGCAGACCTGGGAGTGCATGTAATGTTAATGAAAACAACTGTGCAAAGTTTACAGAAAGACATACATTTGAGGAGTAACTTGTGAATGATCATTTTTTTATTGTTGCATTTACATATTTGGAAGATGCATAGATGCATTTTATCAGTCCTGGCGATCAAATCCATGACCTTGGGAACACTATGCTAGCTGAGCTCCATGAATTGTTAAATGATAATGGGGCACAGAAAAGGCTAGATGTTTTTCTTTATCAAGGCAATGCATTGATCCGCTAGCATTTCTTAACATTTTACAAGGACTCATGTATGATGCATGTGTGATGAAATGATAGAAAGAAAACGAATGGGGTTTTTACAGAAAATCACTGCTTAGAAAGTGCTGCTGCTCGTCTTGTTCAAGGTTCACCACAGCTGGAGACGGGACATTGCAATCAGTGCTCAAAAGCTGGAAGAAATGCAACTGCTTTCAACCAACAATTTCACTTATATATAGCCAGATAACGGTCACGATTTCCGGAAGTCTCTATTAACAAAAAGCAGGAATTTGTGAGCTATTAAATGCTGTAGACTGTCCTATTGATTTTAGTTTGAAGACAACAACACAAATTGACCAAGAGAGACAGTTTGGTAGAATAGGTCAGTAATAATTTTGGAACAGATCAATACTATTCATTTTAATGACCCCCAATTTTAATGAAATTAATGTAATTACGTTCTTGTGCATCTAGTGTTATTGATAAATTCAATAAATTTGGAATAGCTGATAGTTTCTAAATTTTGAATAAAATTAAATGCAAAGACTTAAAAGAAAGAACAACTGTACTGTTTTGTAGATTTTATCATTTACATGTGAAATAACAGCAATCAGACACACTCCAAAGCAGTTCTAGAATTGTGAAAAGTGTTTGTATGGAATCAGCATGAAATGGCAAAGGCGCATCTTTTCTTTTCTCATACCCAAAGACTGGAGCTAGAAGGCGGACTGTCAGTCCGTTAAATAAAACTAAAATTCAGTTCCATCTTAAAACATTTACACTGTTAATGAAGTTAAATTGGGATGCATTTTACACTTTCCTTAATGTGGTAGTCTACCAACAGCAAACAAACAGCAGTTTTCACCAGCTCAGTTTCAAAACAGTCTTGCTGTAGTGAAAAAATATAAATTGACAGTCAAATAACAGAATCATTTGTTCTCATTATCAACACAGCAGAGTAGTCTAGTACACTTGCAGTTATTAAGTCTTGATTGTCGTTCCTTAAGTGATGCTGTCTCTAATTTAGTAGAACAGTAATGTTATTTTTATCTTTTTATCTGTTATTTTGTCTACATGTTGCTTAATAAAGCTAAATAAAAATAAAAAGTTGTATTATTCAAAAGCTGTTGTGCACCACATGTAAACCTCCTTTTTCTAACCTACTTTGCCTCACATTTTCAATTCATTTACCATTGAAGTTGGATCATGTGCTACTGTATGTTCTCTCTTTGATTCATGGTATAAAGTGATGGTGGTGAAGGAAGTGATCCCAGTTTCTGCTTAATAACGTCACAGTTTTTGCAGTGGAAAAGATGTCACAGTACAAAAAGGCATAAAAATGCTTTGAAGGTTGAGATGAAGAATGAAGGGATCAAAATCTGTCTTCTTCATGAAATCAGGAGTTTCAGTTGAATAAGTCAGCGAGGCTCACTTTTCTTCCTTGTCGTTGTGGAACAGGATTGCAGTCATGGAAACTCCTGTTGTTCTGATCTATTGCAAGCAAGAGAGAAAGAGTTGCAATATAACGTACTGCAGAAAGCAAGGGAATTTGGTTATGACTTTGGGGATTACCCTGTACTAACATATATAAATTCATAATATGATGTTATGGTCTGGGTTTTACTGATTTAAGGGGGTCTGAATACTTTCCGTACCCACTGTATAAATTCATAATATGATGTTATGGTCTGGGTTTTACTGGTTGCACAACAGGAAGCATAGATTGAAAAGCAAGGAGTTTTTTTTTTTACAGATGTTTCAATGCACTTGCTCTTTCCAGCATAGTGCAAGACTGTGATTCACTCCCTTGGACTGAAGCACATGTGGTGCATGTGCTGTGCTGCGCATCCGAGTGCAATTCAGTAGAAGAACTCGGATCAGTATTTTTTTCATGTTGATGTAAAGAACCACCAAGACACTCTCTATTGTTTTGAAGCATGCATGCAAGCGGCGTTCCAACCTCCAGCTGTTTTTTTTAAAATCTTTTCCAGCATCCGATGTGTACTTTGAAATGCAGCTTGGGCAGGAAAATTAGTTTTTTTGTGTTTCATCTATCTGTGTCTGACATAGAAATACACTCCCACTATCTCTTTCTGTATAGAATGCACCTATATTGAATCTGGACAGGATGTTTGATAAGGAACGTTTTTGATCAGTCTCCTGCAATGTGGTCTTATCGCTTCATTACTGCCTGCGGTTAGTCCAATATCTACTCCCTAAACATGAAAGCCAGTCTGTCCCTCTGCAGGTGTTCCTATCTCACATAATGTAGATGTTCCACTGTGGCCACTGTCAAGATTCACAACCAGATATCCAACCATTGCTATTCCATTTCATTGACAGGTTGTGATTTCATTGCATTTCTACCCACAGGACTGCATTTCTTAGGAATTCTGTACTATGTACTGTCCCTGTAACCGAAAGGGATAGTTCACCCAAAAACAAAAATTTTGTCATAATTTACTCATCCACATGTCGTTTCTATTTTTTTCTTCTGTGGAACATAAAAGAAGGTATTTGTAAAAAAAATTATCAGTGTTTTTTGTCCATACAGTAGATATAGTCAATGGTAACCAAAAAGGTTTGGGTTACCAAAGTTCTTCAAGATAACCTCCTTTGTTTTCTTCAGAAGAAAGAAATACAGGGCGAGTAAATGATGGCAGAATTGTCATTGTTGGATGAACTATCCTTTTATGATTGCATTATTCCATGTGTGTTTAAAGTCAGTCGTTTCCACTGACCCCATTTGTGCTGCACTCTGTTCTCTATTTTGGTATCAGCAAAGATGCAAGAAGTGTGACTCTGACAGATACAAAGTTATCTTTTTACGTTGCTACAGGAAGCAGAAATTCTCATTTTTGAAGAGCTCAAAATGTCTTCTGAAAAGTTGAAAATCAACTTTTAATGTTTCTTTGTTTAACAAAAGTACTTTTTTAAAAGAGTGTCCTTGGCTCTCTGTGCGCCATGATTGAGCTTATAATTTTTTGTATGCAGACCAAGAAGATTTGTTTATTTTCATCACAGTAATTTTTCTGCATTCTTTTGTCTTTTTTTTCTGCAGGCAGTGGAAACGAATCTAGCATCCAAAGATAGTCACTGGGTGTACGCCAATGAGGTAAGCACACATTCATAATACGTTTCAGAAAAGAGGGATCGACTTCGAAGCTGTTGGCAGTCAGTTCCTGAAAACAGCCCAAATTCAGTCTGCTGTCGTCATATGCAATTTCAACTTACAGTGTTTGATATGTGGCACATCTCTCATTCAGTATGTAATATGCTGTCACCATGCTAGAGCAAAGCTGACAGTGGATTATTGCACTGGCACGACTCTGAGCCACGGTTTTGCTCTCCTTATTCCTCTCTCTCCCTCACTCTGTTGACTGAGGACTGGATGTGGAAGCAAGACCTAATGAGAGTCTGGCCCTACAAGAACCAATGAGAGCTGAGCACAGCAAGTCTAGCCCAATAAGAACTGAGTGCAGTACTCAATAAGACAGAGAGCATGGCTGTGGGCTGAATGGCATAAAAACTCTGATTCTGTTTGATGTGTTGACACCAAGAGAAAATTCTACACAATAAGACAAAAAAGCATCAGACAGTGTCTTTTTATGCACAGAGAGAGAGAAAGAAAACTTTGCTTTTACATTGCTTCTCTGGGACTACCTGACAATATGACAAAGTCATACTTGAGTTTAAAATCTTACAGCACACTACAAGCTTATACAAAAACACTTTGTCTATCTCTCTGTATCCATCTACACTACATGGCCAAACAAATATGATTTTAAAACCATTCACATGGAGAAGAGGCATCCCTTACCTTACCTATATAAGAGCTTTCACTCTTCTGGAAAGGTATTTCAGCAGAAAAAAGTTTGTGATCCCATTTGGACACATTTAAAAAAGCCAATTCCAAAAAATGGCAAAAAGATATGAGTACATACAGTGAAAGTGGATGGGGACTAGGAGTGTTAAAAAGGACAAAATGCACCATACAAGCATAATAAAAGTAGTCCATAGGACTTATGATATAATTCTATCTTCTGAACCCATATGATAGCTTGGTGTACGAAAACACCAGTTGTCATTCAGTTAAAATATTACTTGGAAAATATGAAAATGTGTACTTTCACTGTATGAAAAAAAAATGGCTGCAGGTATGTGTGTTTGTCTATGAAGACTGCATTAATTTTATGCACTTTCTTGAAATAGGTATAGCAAAACCTGCTATTCCGAAGGGGATGGCCACGTCAGGCCATGTAGTGCATCTCTCTCTCTTTTTCTCTCTCTTATAGTATATGACCCTGTATCGTGCTGACTAAACTTGCTTCAGGCATATGAGACATTAAGTCATAGGATCTGCCCACTTATTCCATAAAGAGCATCCAAAACATGCTGTCATGCTCCACTTGAATCAGTACACACTTTTCAAGATTGGAAAAAAAAAATTATAAAAAAAAAAGGTAATTTTCTCACATGAGTGCACTTCTCATAATATTGACTGTAACGATATACAGTACGTGCACTCTTAGTTACTAGATGTGAAATGTAAATGTTCTAACGTATGTAAATTATATACAGGTGCATCTCAATAAATTAGAATGTCGTGGAAAAGTTAATTTATTTCAGTAATTCAACTCAAATTGTGAAACTTGTGTATTAAATAAATTCAATGCACACAGACTGAAGTAGTTTAAGTCTTTGGTTGGTTTAATTGTGATGATTTTGGCTCACATTTAACAAAAACCCACCAACTCACTATCTCAACAAATTAGAATACTCCATAAGACCAATAAAAAAAAACATTTTTAATGAATTGTTGGCCTTCTGGAAAGTATGTTAATTTACTGTACATGTACTTCCACGACATTCTAATTTATTGAGATGCACCTGTAGGGCTCTTTTACTGTAGTGGTTTTGTTTTTTAATATGTGTCTCTAATCCTAATCCTGTTTTCGGCTCTCCTCATTTCATATTTGCTCATTTGCATAGTCAGGTTTCCGTGTGATCAAATTAAAGCACAGTCACATTCAACCTAGAAATGGTAAAAGAGAGAAACTCGCGATGCATTACCTCGAGGCAGGAAAGGTTTAGATGTTCACTGAGTCACATTGCTGTGATGCTTCTGTCTATCTCTTATTCTGAATTGAAGCTGAGTAATTTGCTTGTGCCTTGACACAAAGCCGACATGAAGGTCACCACAACACCAAAGAACACAAAGTTTTCATCCATCAAGGTCATGGCAGAACGTCTGATATAGTTCATTCATTTTGAACTGGACTTTGTTTATCAGTGTTTGGAACACAAAGTCCAGTTCCAAATGAATGATTAACATAACAAGGATGCTAAATAAATAATTTTACTGGAAATAATTGAAAATAAACATTGGGGTTAATTTGTTTTCCCTGTAATGTCATCGTTTCATTAAGACCAAGCTCCTGTACTGATGTATCTTCAGTTATTTTCAGGGGTTATGACCATTAATAGATGTCAGAATATTCTTTTACTTTCACAAGCGCTTGAAGTTTAATTAAATGACAGATTTCATGCAGTATGTTCAGGGATTCAAACATCTGCAGTGATTTAATTAGAGACAGTGACATCAGAAGTCCTGACTCTGCTTAATATCACCTTGATCAGTTGATCAGTAAAATGTTTTATAGTCATGAATAAATGAATAATTAATACCTTCACCAGGGATGTGTATCAGAGATCATTTATATGGTGGGCTGGCCTGTTTTGATTTAATGTGTTTGGAGGTTGCTTATGAACTCCCAGCATTCCACACTGTGAGTCATCTCAGCACTGTGATCTCTGTATATTCTCCTGCTACCTTTTTTTTTCTTTTTCTTTTTTTGTCCAAACGCCAGAATTTAGACTGCTGCCAAGATTATAGAAAGATATTTTGTAAGATCAAAGTCATTGTATGACCTGAATGTACTCCATTTATAAAGGTCAGTGAGTCAAAAGCTCATTTATAAGTCCTGCGTTGTTTCTTAGAAAATAGAGGAACTGTTTAGGCCTGCTGTAATGCAGAATTACATTTCTAAAAGAAATTAATTATTTTTTTTTTTACTGCAAGGATATATTAAATTGATCAAAAGTGACAGTAAAGACACTTGCAATGTTTAAAAAGATTCTTGTTTTGACCAGTATTATATCAAAAAATTGTCTTAAATTGTGTAATGTGGTTAAAGTGATAAAGTGAAAGTGACTCAAAAACAAAATGAATGTCTGCTCTCTTTTTTACAATGAAAGTAAATTAAGGCCAAGGGTTATCAAGCTTGCTCACTAAAATGCAGCATACAAGCATCATCCATATGACTCTTATATATCTAATATTCTGATCCCATATAATAGCTTGTTATAAGAAATAATGCAGGCTGTCATTCACTGGAAATACCGCTTTAATAATCTTGCTTGAACGTCTTGGTCACTGTTCACTTTCATTGTACTGAGAAAGGCAAGCCAGAAAGTCATACAGGTTTCTAAAGACATGAGAGTGTGTAAATGACAAACCTTTTTTTATTTTTTAGGCAAGGCAAGGCAGGTTTATTTATATAGCACATTTCATACACAATGGTAATTCAAAGTGCTTTACATAAAAGGAAGTAAAATAATCATAAAAAATAATCTCAACAATAAAACAAGGAATTTAAAAACTTTTAAAATGATTTAAAAATTGATTTAAAATGAATTTAAAACAGTTAAGAATAGAAAATGATTATACATAAAATATAGTGCAATCAGTTCGGACATTGCACAGTGCTCATTCAATAAATGCACAGCTAAACAGATGAGTTTTGAGTCTGGATTTAAATGTGGCTAATGTTTTAGCACATCTGATCTCTTCTGGAAGCCGATTCCAACTGCGGGCGGCATAATAACTAAAAGCAGACTCCCCTTGTTTTGTGTGAACCCTAGGTATTTCTAGCTGACTTGATCCTAATGATCTGAGTGGTCTGTTAGGTTTATAAT
>NW_015627225.1:1184098-1188980 GCF_001515625.1 Sinocyclocheilus rhinocerous
TAAATGCACAGCTAAACAGATGAGTTTTGAGTCTGGATTTAAATGTGGCTAATGTTTTAGCACATCTGATCTCTTCTGGAAGCTGGTTCCAGCTGCGGGCTGCATTCTGTAATAGCTAAAAGCAGACTCCCCTTGTTTTGTGTGAACCCTTGGTGTTTCTAACTGACTCGATCCTATTTACAAGTGGTGAATAGTTTACACTTTAGATTAGGGGATGCAGAAAGCTTTGTAAATGATTTATTCATGCGTTTACAAAACAGGTTTTGAATACTTTGTAGTGTGTACTGCAATGCAAGGGCTGACTGGTGAGGTATAGACAGATGTCTTCTCTGATACACGTGGAGTCTTTTTAACGCTGTGAGATAATAGTACAATGTTGACATTTCAATAAGTGATTAATAATATATTAACTAGTAACTTGTTAACCATTTACTAAGGATCTGTTTGATTATTTCATGATATGCTATTTTTTAAAGATAACTTACGACAGATTTGTAAATCGTTAGCATATTACTTAATAATCATTTGTGAACGTAAAGTCATTTACACTTTTGTAAATGATTAGTTCATCATTATCTAATCACTTGTAAATGATTTATAACTTAGTCTACAAAACAGAGATAAAAATATTAACATATCACTTGAACTTTATTATAAAGTGTTACCCTTTTTTGTGACAGTAGGTTTTAATGTCTGTTTTCACACTTTACACCTTTGTGTATGTGTGTATGTCTGTCTCTGAGTGTAGGAGGTTAGTGACACAGAGATCATGGAGCTTGTCCACAGCGATTCAGATTTAAAGCTTGTGTCATCGAAATTGTTGCACACTCAAAATGTTTACTACTAGATGTTTAGTACAGCAACTGGCAGTTATTTTGTTATGGATGGATTTTTTTGTTAGCAAATACAGTGCTAAGAAATGCTATAAACATGCAAGGATCAATGGTCAAGGAAAGTTTGGCTGTTTTTTTATTTCACAGCCTCTCAAAGGTAGCTGTAAATTCTGAAAAAATATTTTTTTGTAAGTAACATTTAAAATACTTATTTACAATGTTCAAAGTTTGGGGTCAATAATTTTTATAGATTTTTTTTTTTTAAAGAAATTAATACTTTTCCTCAGCAGGGAAACATTAAATTAAATTCATCAATATTGACAGTAAAGAATCCCAAAAAAGTTCATCACAGTTTCCACAAAAATGATCAGCAGTACAACTGTTTTCAGCATTTTTAATGATAAGAAATGTTCCTTGAGCATCACATCCACGTATTAAAATTATTTCTGACAGATCGTGTGACACTGAAGACTGAAGTAATGGCTGCTAAAAATCCAGCTTTGCCATCACAGGGATAAATAAAATTTTAAAATATATTAAAATAAAGAAAATTATTTAAAATGGTAATAACATTTCACAACATTGCATAAGACTCACAAACACTAAATAATCTTTGGAAATGGTAGTGTATTTTATATAAAATAAAATAATACATTTATATATTTTTCTTTATTTCATTCTTTGTCATTCTCCTGCACCTCCAGAGTGTTTAGTGACATGATATTTACAGAGCAGGAGAATAAATCAAAAAGCCCATGAGAAAATGAGCTGATTTATAATCATGTACTTCCATGTGCCTGTGCCAGCTGAGCAACTGACATTGAGATAAGTGTGAATGCTAACAGATAGCTTTCTTATAGACCACTTAGTGGCCTAAACTGAAAGTCAGTTTTCAATGTATTGCACAAGCACATCCTGATCACCCTGGTATCAGCAGTTCTTAGTGAGGAACATGCTGATTTTAAAACAAGTCATTTAACACTGTGTTAAGAATAATTTCATCTAGCTCACAGTCACACAGAAGCACACAGGGAAGTGAAGCCACCGATTCATGTTATTGTAACTGTGTGAGACTTTGCTTTACATCGGTTAAAACCGATAGCATATTTTATCTCACTTGCGGGCGGAAAATGCTTTGACTCATAAATCCACAGTCTTGCAAGTCTTTCAAAGCCTTGAATCCATGTCAAGGATATGTCTGACTAATAGAACATCTGGCAATGCGTTCTGAAGTCATTTCACCATTTAGGGGACGAATGAGGAGCCTCAGAGGTCAAAACCATGTGATCTTATGTCACGGGCACATTAGCATTTTTTGCATTCACATAACTCTTACATGAGCAAACAGATCGTGCCTCGGCTGTAAACCCAGACGACCATGACCGCAGTGTGAGAAGGGTTGTTGATAGGGTTGCCAACTTCAGCAGAGCAAATAAGTAATGCTCTCCATTTCTTTATACCACATATGGCACTTAAGATTTCAGTAAAGCATTGGTGGCAAGCTGACCATGTAATAAACTGAAATGAAACACAGTCACAGCTGTACGCATGTAGCTATATCTGTGTATACAGTTCTGCTTGACTGAATTAAGTGCTAAAAATGCTTTTGAGATGCAATTCCTTTGATTTTGGCTTACAAAGTCATTGCATCTGTTGTAAAACTAAACTATTTTTAAATTGTGTCACATTCCATAACATATATGTCAGTTTATCTTCTGTTTAGGCACATTTTAGCTCTTTAGAGAAAACAACCATAACAGACTGTACATAAATATCTCAACATGTACATATTAAAGTATTAACTGCTTTGTATTTAGACAACTTCATTATGCAGACTAAGATTTTTTTAAGTAATTAACATTATTGTGTGAGTACATAAAAAAATCAGGACAACACTTTAGTTTAGAGACCAATTTCATTATTAATTAGTTGCTTATTAGCATGCATATTGCTAGCTTATTGACTGTTTATTAGTACTTAAAAAGCAAATATTAATGCCTTATTCTGCATGGCCATATTTTAGATCCCTTTAGATCCTACTCTAAACTTAACAACTACTTTAGTAACTCTTAATAAGAAGCAAATTAGGAGTTTATTGAGGAAAAAGTTGTAGTTAATTGTTAGTTAATAGTGAGAATTGGTCCCTAAAATAAAGTGGGACCAAAATCTGTGTTAAAAAAACAAGTCATCAGCTTTACCCAGATTCACAAAACAAGTGAAATTTTGCTTCAACCACAACTGGTGATACGGAGGCCAAAATTATTCAAAATCATCATGAAAAAGGGAATTGCGATTTGTCTTTTTTATATATAAGTGAAATGACTTCTGAAAATTAGAAAATCAGAAAATTGTATGATAGAACTTGATTTTGTCCACCAAGAATTATTTTGATCATTGTCTTTTGCTTTATTACTGCATGTTTTTGATTAAAGATTATGAGAGCATATGACTTTGTTTAAAAAAAATATATGATGTTGACAGATAAATTATTTATAATAAACACTCCAATATTGCATAAAAATAGCATTTACAATTTTAATTTCATGGTGACTTTAATGAAAATAAATCCAGTGAATACCAATGAAATTCACTACAGTTGTATTGATTGGCTTTATTTTGTACCTTTGACATAAAAAGCGAACTCATCATTTCACATCTATCTTTACTGGTTTGCTTTCTATTCCAATTTCTATCTTTTAACACTGAAACTTGAAACTGAATATATAGATGCAATAGATGCAGTAGAAAATGCAACAAGTGCTCTTTGTTGATTGGGTGCAAGATGCTAAAATAAAGGACAAACTGCATGTCATATTTAAAATTGAATGCAATTATTTTCCTTTAAATACAGAATGATTCTGTATTATAATGGCCGGTTGTCAACCTTAGCAGGGATGCAAAATGGATGAAGGCGGACAAATTCATTCCTGTTTGCCTTCCTTCTTGTGTTTGAAAAGGGTCAAGGGTTTGGAAAAAAAGAGTTTGTGTGCAGTCTTGGCTCCAGCAGGAGTGAAGCTCTCTCTTCTGTCTTGTAGACAGCTATTAAGGAGAGTGGATGAATATGTAATCTTCAATGTAAAATGACGTTTTTTATTCCTCCCAGCATCCACCACTTACATTCTTTCCTCACTCAGTCATGCCTTCATTCTCTCTCTCTCTCTCTCTCCACACTGATCTGCTCATAAGTGTGTTGTTTTGTCAGGATCACATGTCTGAGGGGACACTGAGTTTGGCCGTGCGGCCTCAGACTCTCGTCTCCTTGACGATAACAGCGCTGTCGTTCAGGGTGTCTTTTCTCTCTCCAGGTGTCTCTCAGCATTATAGCTGCTCTCTGCAGGAGCAGAGCCATGCAAAAAATCTCCTGCAGCGCTCTTTCTTTTCCTCTTGCTCTCAAAGAGGTCTCCTTGGTCTCAAAGAGGGAGTCAGCAGACACATTCACACACTCAATCTGTCTTTCACAAACTTAGAGAACAATTTTAGTATGTGGCTTGGTCGTTCACCCCTATTCAGTTACTTTTTTGAATCTTTTAGGTAGGGACGCACCGATACCACTTTTTCCAGTACTCGCCCGATACGATACTTTTATTTTTGGTACTTGACGATACCGAGTATCGATACCGATATTTTTATTGCATTTGTAAATTTTTAAAAATATTGGGTACAGAAATTTAAAGAGTATGTATAATGTTAGTTGGTTAACTTAATTTATCAAATAGATACAGTCAAACCAAAATTTATTCAGACACCTTCAACATTTCTCACATTATCACAGTTTATTCGCTACAGTTTAGAAAATGGTAATAAAATATAACAAGAACTCAGAGTTAAACTGTGTCAGAACAAATTAATCTTGATAATGTTAGATAATTTTGATACAAAGGTATGTAATAGATTACAATCAACCAAAAAATATTCAGACAGCTGTTAGTATGACAGTATTTACACAACTATCAATACTTAGTCGGGCAACCCTTAGCCTCAATGACAGCCTGTAGTCTCCTGGGCATGCTGACATCCAGCTTCATGCAAACCTGAACTTCAATTTTTTT
>NW_015627225.1:1189150-1224869 GCF_001515625.1 Sinocyclocheilus rhinocerous
ATTTATTTATTTTATTTTATTTTATTTTTTTGTCAATTACTAAACGGATATCCAAACAAAACATAAGCTGTAATATAAAGAAAAAAATTTAAGTGCTGATTGGATTGTGCATAAACCATTTAGGATCTTTACAACTGATATAATACAGGGAATGGTCACCGTAAAATTGAACTGCTGTCACGATTTTCTCACTCTTGCGTTGTTCCAAACCTGTATGACTCTATCTTTTGCAGAACTCAAAAGGAGAAAATGTAATGAAAAATTTATTTGATTGGATCAGATCAGGTCTGAAGATTAAATTGTGTAGTAAATTTCTGCTTTCATTTGTACCATCCAGCACTTCACACTCCAGTCTGGTAGGTGGCAGAAGTTCAATTTTTTAAAAGTTGATATGCAATTAAAACATGAGAAGAAGTGGGTTAACATTTTTGCCACCTACTGGACTGGAGTGTAGCAGCTTCATTAATATAGAACGGTAAGGCACTAATGCACACCAGTATAGGTGTGTTTATTGTAGGAGCTAGATGACGTATGATTACGTGTAACGGTATAGTAGTGGTGTCCCAATTCTTAGGGGAGTATTTTCACCCCTACCCCTTGACACTCTGTTTCAAGGGACAAGGGGAAGGGGTAGGCGAAGGGGTTGGGGTAGGGGTATAAAATAGAATTGGGATTGGGCCTTGGTCTTTGGATTTGTTTTTTCATAATATACAGAGCTATTTGTTATTATTTTTGAATGGTTTACATTCACACATTCACATTTTGTAGTTATGTCATCAATAGGGGCTTAGGTAACCCACCAAAATCCTGACCTATGCATTGTGATAAACAAAAAAAAAACAAAAAAAAAAATAAGAAGACTAACTCTGGGAAAGAGCAAAGCCCATTTTTGTAGTCTGGGACCATCAGCTACTCCAAAAACCAGATAGAAATCATGATGCACAACTAAAAATATTTGAAAGGAGAAGATAAGTGGACTGAAAGCAAGATGAGCGAGACAGACAGATGGACAGAGAGTACGAGCAACTGAATGGTGGATCCTGCTGTGTTTTGGAATTGGAGACACTGATAAGGAACATGGCCAGGATACTTTAACACAAACACATACAAATAGCTCAGAGTTCATTAGATCTCACAACAACACACAAACATCAACACACATTCAGACATACCCATCAGAGATAATGAATTACAGCTTCTGTCTCTCTGTGTTCTCTTTCATCTCTCTATCTGATGCACGAGCACTCATACGCACATGCTTGCAGGGCAGTGGAAGTGCTTTGCGGCATGGCTGTGGTCATTAGCATGGCTGCTGGGTCTATCACATGCCAAACAGTCTCAATCTTCTAGCCTGAATATTAGTGAGTGTGCGAGTTGAACATGGCCATTCCCTCTGGCAAGAAACACAGAGAGCTAATGATTTCACATTCACACACACAATAGCACCCCTACTGTCCAACAATACACTAACAGCTAATAAACACACACACACACATTCTGTTGTACATCAGCATGAATATGCATTTCTCCACTCTGATCTCATCTTAAAACAATGTCTCTTCCTCAAGGCTCTCTAAAGCCCGCATAGAAGTTCTCTGCATGTCACATAGACTCTCTTCCTGTAGGTTCATCTTTCCACGCTTTCCTCTCCATTCCTCTTTCTTTCTTTCTTTCTTTTTTTCTTTCTTTCTTTCTTTTTTTCAGAATATGCAGTTTAATTGTGAAAGATGTTATATGCTACATTAAATAAAATGATGTATTTATTTATTTATTCATTCATTCATTTTTATATATTTTAGGGGAGCAATATAATATCCAATGTTCAAATATATAATATTTTTTATAAGATAAAGTATTAATAAAATAGTCATAAAATTAGTGATTAAAGTAGTGAGAAAAAACAATGTGTGTTTAATTCATATAATTATTTTTGGTAGTAGCTCACACATTTTTATTGTTAATCCTTTTTATTTACAGTATTTTTATATTGTAAATATATTATTGCATTATTTATATTAACATGGATTATGCGTTGTATGGGTATGGCAGTATAAAATGCAACAGTAACATTGTATATTGACTAATGTACAAAGAAATTTAGAATAAATATGGACTCAATGGCTCATATGGACATGCACACACACACAAACACACACATATATTCACACAAATGAGCAATCAATATGAACTGAGCTGTTCAGACGCACCCAGAAGTTGGCCTGATAACCCAACGATTGCTACAGAGCAGGAAAATGTGTCTAGTATACTGGATGTTTGGAATGAGGAGGTTATTTTTCAGCCAGACGTCGAGAGGAATTTACCTCCATAATGAAGACGGAGATGTTATTTTCTCTCTCTCTCTCATTCTCACCAGTTCCATTTGTGTCCTTCCCCATCTCCCTCTCTCACTTTCTTTTAATCTTCTCTTTTCATTAAATTGTCTGTTCTTATGCGGTGTAATCCAGACTGCGAAACCGAGCATCTTTACAAGATGGATCCGCTCCCAGTCCTGCTCTGAGTGGTTCAGCCCAACACCTTCATGTGGGGAGCAGGTGCTGAGAAGAGAAACCTCTGAAAGGTTGATGAACTTGACAAGCCTCTCAGTTGATTATTGAATTAATAATAGTAATAGTATAGTGATGTAATAGTGACAGCAGTGTGAGATGGATTATTCAGTCCTGATGCATGATTCAGTTTGACAGGACATTTTTAGCACACTAGGTTAATTTGACAATTTAATCATCTTAATAAGCAAGAAAGTGAAAGCAGGGAGTGAGGGACTGCAAGTCAGACTAAGCAGATGTTGTCATATTGTCCTGCTCATACTTGTAAAAAATAAAAATAAAAAAATAGGGCCAAAGCTACATAGATGATCTCAGCTGATCTTGTAATTGTATTGCAGTGGCATCAGGCTAAAAGTGGGTGCTTCGACGAACACAGGTATTGTGTTTGAGTCTGTCCAAGCCAACGTGGGTGACCTCTGCACAATTGCCTGAGTAGTTCCCATGGCAATGGGTTGACCGCAGGTTGCAGGTGAATCTGGGAGGAAAAAAAGAGCCTTAATGAGCCTCTGTCCACCCCTGTGAGCATCTGGTGAAAAGAAGCATACAGCTGACCTCATGGGTCTTAAAGGACACATGTGTCTTAGTGTGAGAAAAAAGCAGGGAAAAAAACTGAAATGCTCTTTATTTTTCTAACACATACATATACACAGTATATTCATTATGTTTCTCCCTGGTCAAACTCTGTCTGCTGTTCATCATTCGCTCACTGAAGTATGGCATCACAATGTCATATTCAAAAGCTTGAGATATAATTTCCATTCTACAGCAATCATAACACTTTTAAAGCTTTAGATAGAAATAGAGTCTAATAAATTATCTTGATAAACCTTTACCAAACTGAGGTTATGCACGCACACACACACACACACAAACATACAGTATATATATAAAATTCTGAACTTTTTTTATATAAAAAGAAAAACAATTTTACAAACTCTGCAAAAAATCCTATAAACTAATTACAATTGTAGATAAAATTGTATTATAATTTGTTTTTTTTTTGTCTTCAACAGATAATTATGCCTGCTTTGTAACATAAAGTAACATAAACTGCCAATTTAGTTTAAAATAGATCTTATAGAGTAAATAATCTAGAATTGTAACAATTTAAACATTTCACACAATAATATATCCATCATAATCTGTTTAAATTGGCTCAGAGAGTTGCATAAAAAGCAGCACAGTTGTGACAGATATTATTTTCTGTATATTTTGATAGTGTGATGATGCAGAAATGAGGTGAATTTATCACTCATGAGAGTGAGAGTCTCATTTGATTTGATGAATGGTAATGAGTTTCTCTCACAGGCTCAATAAAGAGGCTCTCTCTCTCTCTCTCTCTCTCTCTCTCTCTCTCTCTCTCTTACCAATCACAGAAACAGCAGCTTACAGAATCATAAAAAATCAACAGCCCTCACAATACGGGAAGAAATTGAAGCTTCATCTCTGCACCTTAAAAGCCTCTCTCTTTCCCCGTTGCTCTGCATGACTCTGTCTCACATACTGTTTCGTACTGTACGCTAACATTTGTGTGTAATCCTCTCTCCCTGGCTCTTTGTTCCTCTGCCTCTTTCCCCCATGTGCTCTCAAGTAGAGACGTCAGCTCTCCAAGTCACAAACAATAAAAGCTGTAAACTTCTGGCTCACAGACCTTTAGTCTTGACAAAATGTTCATATGTCGTCACAGGCGGGATTCTGGTTGGCTTGTAGCACTAATATCACAAACAAGAGATGAGTGAACGAGAGGCTAGGAAATGGCACAAACCAGCTCAGAGTCTTGCAGTACAAAGTGGCTGACACAACACTCAGCAATGACAAAAGACAGTCAGAGATGTATTATGTAAATGCTGAAAAAAGGACTACTGAAGCCCTGATTTCAGCTTGACGTCTGTAAACAGGAAGCTTCATTTATATTGGAGTATTGCTACTGTTGTGAGGGGTTTTGTAACTGTTAATGTGCTTCCTGTCAATGTAAATACTGGGTACTGTGACAATACGCATATTAATATTTACTGCTCAAACAGTTCTTTTGTTTTCTCACTTTCATGTCATTCCAATGTAACCCAGAATTCTTCAAAAAAAAAAATTTGAAGGGTGAGTAAATTATCACAAAGTTAATTTTAGGGTGACCTGTCCCTTTAAGAGACACATGATACTGAAGTTTTGTAAATGTGATTCTACACATACTTCCTCACACACTCTTGCAGATGATGGAAATCTCTTTTGTGCTGTAGGATAGATCTGGCTTTCAAGTGTTTGCTGACAGAACATCTCCAGTGGACAAGCCACATTGCTCTTATCTCTGTCAACACCCACCCACATTATTAACTATTTAACAGCACAGGCAAAAGCTAAAAGAGAAAATTTTGGAGGAAGCGTACGGGAAATAAAGAAAAATCCCTGTCAGCCTCACCAGGGCAGAGAGAAGATGGAGGAATTATTTCAGTTTACTGAAATGTGTATAACAGTTGTCAACTTACAGCTCTCTAAAGGCACTGAACAACTACATTTCTGTTTCAACTTCAGTCCAAAGTAAGACTATAACACAGTTGATTAAATCACTCTATTCACAAATCAATCTCAACACAGTATGGCAAAATATCTTCGATAAAAAATAAAAAAATAAAAAAAACTGAAATCCGTGACAATCCCATGCCGTGGAGCCAAATTGGCAGAGATGAGGCCAGTGAGACCAGCTGTATGATTGCGAGTATGATATTGCCTTTACACAACAGTTCAATAAACAAGAAGTTAATATTAATGTACTTACATTTTAGACACAATATCTGCAGTGACTGTCTGTTTTTGTTCACTCAATGAAAAAAGACATGGCAGTGGTGTTTTATTCCTGAATGGATCAGTGTTTGAATGGTTCAATAAATCACTCATAGAGACATTGGCTGCATCCAGAATTGCATATTCTTTGAGTAGGTACATCTTTTGAATTAGTACTTTATGACAATTAAGCATGCATGTTTGCCGTATGAATATAACCAGGACATACTATATCTGTCATGTTGTCATTGTCATGTGACCTACCAGCATCAGCTGTAATGCTTTGCTGCCATTCACAAATCCTCTTCCATGGCCTGATTGCATAGTAGAGTCCTTCAGATGTGCACTTCAGTTTGCATTTTCAGATGCAACCATTCACTTGTTTCATTGTCAATAACTTATTTTCTACCTGAATGGTTCAATGTTTTTAAACGAATCACTTGAGTCAATGATTCAATGACTCTTTTATAAAGACATTCCTTTGTTTCATTCATAAATGAATGAACGTTTTTTTAAAGTACCCCTATTATGAGTAATGAAAGGTTCGTATTTTGGAGTCCCCAGCATCAGGTTGACCTGCATGCAAGGTCAAAAAACACTTTCATTGTCTTATAATATGCATTTATTTTTACCTTTTGCTCAACGACTCCCAAACAATTCGCTCAACAATGAATTTTTCCAAACCCCTCCTTTGCATGACGCTAATCTGCGGTGATTGGTCTGATTGGTCTCATTTTCATTTCATCTTGCCTGTACTGCCTGATAAAGCAGCGTTTGAGAGCACAGTGCTGCTTTGTGTACAGCCATTACCGGGGAAACAGCTATTTTACCGCTGCAAAACCTAGTGGCAAAGAATGAATTTGCATTTTCATTCAGACCAACGCGAAAAGACCAACAAGTGGGCGGCAATATGCTAATGTTTCATGTTGACGTCAACATGAAGCGGCTTGGGATTTGTTTTAAAAATGACTCGTTTCAATGATTCAGAGTCGACTCTTTTGAGAGACAATAACTTTATACACGGTGCACTTTCAGATTTAAAACTTTGCAGGATGTTTTCATTCACTTAGAGCTGCTGTGTTACACACTGCATGAAAGATAACTTTCAAAAATCCATAATAGGGGCACTTTAACAAATCGCTTGAGTGAATGATTCAACACTTGTCACTTGTCACCACCATTGGGCATAACTTGCTGTAAAAGACAATGAAAACTCCCCACTACTACAGAACTAAAGAAAGAGAAATCCCTAAAAATAAGTACGAAAAGACCAACAAGTGGGCGGCAATATGCTAATGTTTCATGTTGACGTCAACATGAAGCGGCTTGGGATTTGTTTTAAAAATGACTCGTTTCAATGATTCAGAGTCGACTCTTTTGAGAGACAATAACTTTATATGTGGTGCACTTTCAGATTTAAAACTTTGCAGGATGTTTTCATTCACTTAGAGCTATGTTACACACTGCATGAAAGGTAATTTTCAAAAATCCATAATAGGGGCACTTTAACAAATCGCTTGAGTGAATGATTCAACACTTGTCACTTGTCACCACCATTGGGCATAACTTGCTGTAAAAGACAATGAAAACTCCCCACTACTACAGAACTAAAGAAAGAGAAATCCCTAAAAATAAGTATTTTCCCAAATTCCTGCTATCTTATCTCTTTGTTTCTGCTTCTTTATTCTCTATTCTTCTCTATTCTTTGTGTTTTGATAATATAAAATCTAATCTTGCTTGTAAAAGCTGAATCTGCTATTATGGGTGAGGTAGGGGTTATTATTGTGACAGGGACTGTGTATTGGGCACTGCAGTGAAGATATATGATTCGTGTCATTGGGGCAGATTCTAAAGCCTCTGTCATTCTGTCACTCACAGAAGACTGTGGGCTCAAGCACTGGCCGTACAAGAGCCGTACATGATTTCAGGGTCAGAGTTACTTCTATCCGAGATGTTAGTGCAGTGGCCTGCTGAATCCGTCACAGCGGAGGAATGGATCTGGTGGGATATTGGGATTATGATGAATGGGCCTGAATTTAAAGATAGATGCATCCCGGCTTTCATTTTGAAGTGTGGCACTGTGTTTTACAGAAACGCTGTCATTGCTTGTGGAGGGAGAATATGAGCATTGTCATTTCTCCACTGGCTCAGCAACTGGCTTATATGCCGCTAATGTGGTGATTCACAGACAGGATAATACTCACAAAGATGAGAGTGGTTTTGTTCATGGAATAATATAAAGAAACCGAAATTGAATGAAGATTAATGTGCATGTTCTGTATTGTCTATGTGCATATTCAGTAATAAAGTGGTTTTCATATTAGGATATTAATTGAGGCGTTTTCACGGCAGCACTTTATGTTTCACAGAGATTTTATTTTTCTTCTTCCAGAAATTTCTCAATTAGTCAACTGCAATGACATCATCATATATATTTTTAAATTAGCTTTCCACTTTTCATGGACGGGACAGTAGGAAGGAGACAGGAAACACTGGGAGAGGAGAGAGGGGAACAGGACCTGGAGCCAGTACTCCAAAGTGGGGTTGCCTGAGGCGCAGCTGTGCCACATGTCAAAGTGCTACCCAGAAGGCTATGGTTCTGACAACATCATTGTAATATTTGCTTAAAAAAAAGAGCAGTTTTTTTTTTCGACATCTATTTGCATACAGAATGAGACTGAAAACAAGATGATGCATGATGTGCATTTCATTTGGGCCATACAAAAAGTTACAACTTAATCTTACCTAAAACTTCACAACTTTTAATCATTTGAAATGATTACACAGAGGTTTCAAATTAAGATTTTTTTGTTGTTGTAGTGGCATCAGTTCAGCTTCAAGGCCTTCAGAAATTAAGAAACTTTTGATAGCGTTGTTCTTTTGTGTTGTTTTCTGTTTTATTGTGTTTTCTGTGCTGACATTGACTGTAATCAGCAGCCTGTGGAAGCATATTGACAAAGGGCAGGTGTGTGAGTGCGCGCGCACACACTTGGGTGTGTGTTTAATTTTAGTTTTTAAAGAGAAGGGGAAAATGTGACAGCTGTTGCCTAGGCGACCACCTCACACACTTACATGAACATTTTCACCTGGGCGTGTAACAAAAGCACAAATAGCTGAACCTCTGAGATGAATCCTGAAGGGCTACTGATTTCTGTTCAATGGTGAAGGGTCTGTCATAGATGAAAACATGTTTTGGGACAAAATCTCAGGTCATGTAAGGTCATCCCTGACTTTCAGCAACTGTCCTGTTCCTCCTTCTTAAATCTTTTTCCCACTCTCCCTTTTCTTTGCAATCATTTTTTGATCAAAGCTCAATCACAATCTCTTCCTCCATCTCCCAGCTGGCGACGTGGGACTCTGATCGTGGGCTGAACGGCAGTCTGAGGGAGAACAGGGCTGAGCATGGCATGCAAGGAATTACTCTGAAAGTGGTGACCTTGCTGGTGAGTATTTCAATAAATCTGATTCAGCTCCCCGTAGATACAATCAGTGTTTTACTGATGTCAGGTTACTCTTACAGTCACTGTAGAATAAAAAGCATGACATGATTTTCATACAGTAAGTAGGACATGTTCATGGAATAAAATTGCTATCAAGCAATCATTTCTCTTCCCCCTACAACACAATTCTTGATGAAAAATTTTGTTTAAGCCACTAACCCCATTCCTAAGCCTAACTGTGACCTTAATGCTAATATCCATTCAAAAAAAAGTTATTCCAGGAATGTTTAGATGTACAGATGTTGATGGTTCTAAAAATTTCCTGCAAGTAATGTTTGGGCAGTAAGAATTTTATTCCAGAAATAACAGAATGTTACTTTATATTGCGTCTCCTGTTCCTGCAGTACATCTTACAGCATACTAATTGTGGCTAGGGCTGGGTACCAATATTGATTTTCCAGTTAATTCTAATCTTCATTTGAATGGTTAGAATAATATATGAAAATATGTAATATACGAGTCGAGTTGAGAGCTTGCTGCTGCAATATATCATCGATCACTAGTTGTCATAAACGGTATATTTTTCCAAATGGTTGCGCTGTGTGGTTTTTGTCTTGTCTCTCATCAGATATCAGTTTAGTCATGCAGACTCTTGAAGGTTTTCACCAGAGATTCCTTTGGGCTTTGATCTTTATTTATTCTCCAGTCTATCTTGGTTGTGGTCTCTCTAAATGCAATTACAGTGCACTAGCTTGAGTCTTAGATATTTCATCTGTCTGTGTTTGAGTGCGCAGGGCCTGCTTCACAAACAGTCAATCTTGTTTGGTGGCGATATGCCTTACTGCAAATTGCCCAGGTGAATTAAAAAAGGTAATTTCTGTCTGATGAGGCATTGCACGCTTCCCTGGCCATGGTGTAACAGGTCAGCTGAAACACTTCATTTAGATTAACCTGAGACCAAAGGGTCTCAGCTTTCACTGGTAAAAGTGTCACGTCAGTCAATGCTCTAAATGTGACAGAAAACCAATCTGATCTCAAGTCACGACCTGAACAGACGGATTCACCACAGAAATAAGGTTTGTAATCAATATTAAATCTTTTATTTGCAGAAATATGTCCAAACTTATTAGTCAGGCTCTGCTTTCATCTTTGCTTTCCCTTCAAATGAGGAAATTATAAGATTCAATCTAGGGATGCACCATTATCACTTTTTCCAGTACTCGCCCGATACCGATACTTTTATTTTTGCCAGTACTTGCCGATACCGAGTACCGATACCAATATTTTTATTGCATTTGTAACTTTTTTAAATATTGGGTACAGAGTATGTATAATGTTAGTTGGTTAACTTAATTTATCAAATAGATACAGTCAAACCAAAATTTATTCAGACACCTTCAACATTTCTCACATTATCACAGTTTATTCGCTATAGTTTAGAAAATGGTAATAAAATATGGCAAGAACTTAAGAGTTAAACTGTGTCAGAACAAATTCAGCTTGATAATGTTAGATAACTTTGATTCGCGTTTTTTTTTCATCTGAAACGTGCTGCGATTTATATTCCAACGCCACTCATATAATGCAGAAACACTCAAGCAAGCAAAACACGCGCAACGCGTGCACGTATTTGTACAGATGCAGAATAGTACAGCCTAGCGCATTTCACACAGGGTGCTAGATTCACTTTTGCCAGAAAGTCGTGTATGGCTAAGGTTAAAAATAAATTATGTTTATAGTGAATGCCCATATAAATGGTCTTATTTTTACGATTTAGTTTCAGTCCAAATGATGCGTGTGCTAAGTGAGTGAACATCAAAGATCACACAACAGAAGTGCGCGCGCTCTCTCTTTCTCTCTCTCTCCCTCCCTACCATTAAGTAACTTGTGCATTGTTTTACTTACTTGTTTTTGACGTATCTGACCGAACTACAAACTTTCCAGTGATGTCTGTGAGAAAGGTATATTCACTCGACAAGCTCGCGCATCTGTGATGCTGCACGCTCAATCCACTCAGCGTGCTTTGCTTATCAGCTATACAGTCAATACTGAATGTTTAACATTATATTCATTGCATACATATACTTCGTAGACATCCTTAATATCTAATAACTCCATTCTGCTATCTGTTGTTCTGTTGTCGGTGTTTCATTGTCTGAATATGGCACTTAAAAGATGCTGTGTGGTATCGGCGTTTGGTATCGGGCATTTTAACGAGTACGAGTACAGGAGCTCAGTATCGGGCCTGATACTGATACCAGTATCGGTATCGGTGCATCCCTAATTCAATCTAAATCTGTCTGGCACTAACGCCAAATAATAGCTATGTCAGCTAAACTTTAAGCCTGTCCGTTACTGTCAAGATGCTGCGGGAGATACATATGAATTGTGGGAAATATTAGATTCTAATATCATTGTTTGAAAACATTTGCGAATGAATCCTAAAAGTTTGGGGTTTAAGCAAAAGTGACACTAAAGGCATACATTATGTTATACAATATATAATGTTACAAAAGATTTCTATTTCAAATAAATGTTCAGATAAATTAACTTTCTGTGCACCAGCTGTTTTCAACACTGATAATAATAACAATGTTTCTTGAGCACTAAATCAGCATATTTGAATGATTTCTAAAGGATCATGTGACACTGAAGACTGGAGTAATGGCTGCTGAAAATTCATCTTGGCAATCACAGAAATAAATTACATTTTAAATTGTATTAAAATCGAAAACACTTATTTTAAATGATAATAATATTTCCATTTTCGATTTTTAACTCTATATTTGATATTATATTTTTAACTTTATTTTTGATTGAAAATCTTAATGGCCCCAAACTTTTGAATGGTAGTGTATGTGTAGGCAGAACAAGCATATTCATCCTTTCATCGCTGCTTAACTTAGTTCCAAATCAGGTTACCAAAGTATAATTAAATAAATAAACAAGTGAATCAAATGAACCCCTACATTTCTCTGTTGTCTTCAGGAGGAGCCGTTTGTGATGGTGGCAGAAAACATTCTAGGTCAGCCCAAAAGTTATAAGGGATTTTCCATAGATGTTCTAGACGCCCTGGCCAAAATTCTGGGTTTTAAGTATGAAATGTATCAAGTGGCTGATGGGAAATACGGATCTCCTCAGGCCAATGGGTCTTGGAATGGAATGATTGGAGAACTAATTGGGAAGGTGAGATTCACATTCATAAAGACTTTTCCATAGTGTTTCTTATGTGAAACTGCATACTGATATTAGTCAATTAATTGTTAACTGCTTTAGGCACATATGGTTATGAAGGCATTGCACTTATTCAAATGTACTCTCTTGTAACTTATACAGCCAGATTTCACTTGTGTTTTTGTTATCTCAGACTGCATGTTGATTTATTACGATTTAGAGGGCAGATGTGGCTATTTCAGCCATCACCATCACTCCTGAGCGAGAGAATGTGGTGGACTTCAGTAAACGCTATCTGGATTATTCTGTGGGAATCCTGATGACTAAAACCGAAGAGAGACTCAACATCTTCTCCTTGCTGGCACCGTTTGACCTGGCAGTGTGGGCCTGCATTGCTGCTGCCATTCCTGTGGTGGGTGTCATGGTCTTTCTGCTCCGACGCGTCCAGTCTGTCCGCTCCCAGAATCCTCCTGGGCCCCACCAGCCTGCTTCTGTCATGACGTCCTTCCAAAGTGCCATCTGGATCGTCTACGGAGCCTTTGTACAGCAAGGTGAGCTGGGTCACGTCACATGAACATGAGGGATGAGGCATTGCTGAATAGTCACCTCACTTGGATGGTGCAATCAGTTGCTGACATTCTCGTCTGCATGCAGGAGCACAGCTAATGCAGCGTTTTAAGACTTTTATTTTAAGAAAATATATTTTCAGCAGAATATATGATAAAATATATTATAAATATAATATATAATAATATATATATTATATAAAATATATATATCTTCAAATATTTTACAGCACTAGAGACCTAAAGTCTTACATTTTGACTGTTTGACAAAATATATTATTCTATAGGAATTCTGTAACTCACAGCTGCATGTGTCTAAAGGTGCCTATGAAGAGAGGAGCGAGTGTGTTTTTTTGAAGTTTTAGATAAATGGCTGCACTTTTCCGTTCTGCGTACTCTGGGTATCTTGTCAATACCGGGCTGACTCTTAAGTGTCTCTGTGCGCTTTCAGATGTAGCAAGTTAGACCAAGATGCAAGCAATTTACAGCAGCTGCTGAATGACAATTAAATTTTTTTTCTACAGCTGTTTGCCAATTTGTAATTATTAGCCTTGGACCCATAAATTGATAATGAAACACACTGCGAGTAATTATGAAAATAGGTTTTGCATTTGGGTCACCTGTTTAAATAAACATTTACTTGTCACTTACGAAGGACAACCATATGATAGCAGGTGTGCTATACTGTTCAAATTGTGTCAGGGCTCCTAGTAGCAACCCTTATTAAAAAGTAACACATCATGAGCAAACAGCGCTGCTTAACAAGTGTTAGGAGCCTTAAAGGGATAGTTCACTCAAAATTAAAGGGATAGTGACCCAAAAAAATGTTGTATGAATGTTTTTGTATGACCTCTCCCTTTATGATCAAGTTAAATTTTGCTTGTTGTCCATCATCAATCCTCTCAAGTGGCCAGTGTGACTAGAGATACAGTAATGTGCAATTACTGTGAAATTTTATTCAGAAAGGATGCATTCAATAAATCAAAAATGACAGTGAGTAAAGACATTTGTAATGTTACAAAATATTTATATTTCAAATAAATGCTGTCCTTCTGAACTTTCTCTTCATCAGATGATACTAAAAAATGTATTTAGCAAAATATTAAGCAGAACCAACATTATCAGCATTAATAATACATTTTTTCTTGAGCAGCAAATCAGCATATATCATAGAATGATTTCTGAAAGATCATGTAACACTGAAGAATGGAGTAATGGCTGTTGAAAATTCAGCTTTTTTAAAATTTACAATATTTCACAGTATTTCTCTTTTTACTATATTTTGATCAAATAAATGCAGCCTTGGTGAACATAAGAGACTTCTTTCAAAAGCATAAAAAAATCTTTCCAACCCCAAAGTTTTTTGAATGGTAGTAGCTATTTCATTTCCAGTCATATAAAATTTGCCATATTTTACTTTGCCCTAGAATACATGCTGCTATGTTGTAAATGCAACTAATCATCATTAATGAAATGATTTGTAAATATTTTGTGAAATCCCCTTACTAAACTTACATATTGGTGTGGAGGTGCATGTTTAGAACAAAAATGATTCAAAGATTCAAATTCTCTGTCTGGGCATATAAAAAAGCACAAGCACTTTTTTTTCTTGGGAGGTTCAGTTTTAAACCAGTGCACTCTCAACCCTATAATGAGCATGGTTGCCCACTTAACCTTTGACCTTTCCAATTACAGACTCTGTGGATATCCTTTTAGGCCTAAAGGGACATTTCAGATCTCAGATAATTTGGCTCAGAGTCCCAAAAGAAAACTTATAGCCCCTAACGAGCTCCATTGAGCATGATAGCAGCAGATCTTTTCCCTTCTCGTTTTATTCTCACCGTCTCTGTGTCAGTGATGACATTTCCAAGGCTGTGTGCGCTGGAGAGGAATATTGTGTTGACATTTTAGCACAGGCTTATAAGGTGTTGAGCTTTTCTGAGAAAAACGGGTGATGGGAGAATGAATCTTATTACATGGCTGCAGTGCTGTGTCACTGCCAAAAAGTGGCAGGAAGAAAAATAATGGAAGGCTGAAATGAGATAAAATCACAGATGGGTTCAGTGATATAGACAAGGGGTCAAGGTTTAGCTGGTTAGCATGAACCAGTTAGACCCTGCTGTCGAAAAACCCTGCATTTTTCTCCATTCTTTGGGGTTTTTGTGTATCAGTGCATCTTTGAATTGGTGTAAACAATGACAAGCAATCCGCATAGAATGTTTTCTCTTCTTCCTTGTGTTTGCAGGTGGTGAATCCTTCATGAGTTCAGTGGCTCTCAGGATTGCAATGGGAAGCTGGTGGCTATTTACCCTCATTGTCTGCTCGTCCTACACAGCCAACCTGGCAGCCTACCTCACCGTATCCCGCATGGACAACGCTGTTCGGTAAGCTAACTAGTCCAGCTCTGTGTCTCAGTGCCAGAACTCCACACATCTGCAGATGCTTGTCCATATGCAGGCTTGTAAATCCTGACTCATCACGCTGTTGACCACATGGTGTGTCATAGAACCTTATTAGAGCTGTCACATCTCTAAACGTAGCTCCAGGTTAGGATATCACGTCACTGGATTGCATTCATTAGCATCAGATTAGGGTCTGCACAACTGCTCATTTTTACTAGTTGACTGATTCAGAAAAGCAGTTGATTAGTCTGTCAGACAATGTTTACCTTATGTAAATGGATCACAATGCACCATGCCATTTCAGCAAAGTTCAACACTGGGTTACCGGAGTTCGCGGGGTGAGAAAGTGTCTGCTAGTTGATGTGGGATAGAGAACACAAAAATGTGTGTATCTTCTTTATTACATGGCTGCAGTCCTGTGTCACTGCCAAAAAGCAGCAGTAAGGAACATAAAGGAGGAAAAATTAGATAAAATCACAGAGGGGTTCAGTGATATAGATAAGGGGTCCACGTGAGGCATTTAGCCAAATGCTGTACTGAAAAGCATGTTTTTCTATAATTTACTTAAAATATCAAGCACGTTTGATATTCTCCGACTGGGTGGATTCAGATTCCCATCATACACTGCACTATTTTTTGTAAAATATCAGTTAAAATCTGCAATCTGGCTCTGACTTTAGGCAACTAACATCAACTTGTAAATCAGGGCAAAAACCTGGGCAAAATTCATAGTGTTCAAGCTTTAAATATATTTTTTGCGTGGTTATTTATGAGAATTTTGGCTTGTATGTGAATATGCTTAATGAACACAAAGCTCTCTAGTTTCATTTTATTTTTAACATTGCATAGTTCTGTTGTCACTATATAAAATCTACTATTTAGTCATTTGAAGGGGAAACGAATAATTGATACTGACCCAACGTGACAAAACAAGTAACTCTGAATTTTCAAGGCATAGAGGAAGTAAGTCTAAAATTGAAAGTAGTAACATTATGAGTCGACTAAAAGCTTCATATTTCTTCAAATTAATTCTGAAATCACAGCATGCAGGCTGTCTTTTAGAGACCACGTTGGTCCTTCACTTCCCAGCAGGGAGCTCACAGTTCCTGACATTCTCCATAAATTCCACGAAAGGTCGCTTCATATTAAAATCCTTTATTTTTTTTCCTTTGTGTAGACGCCAGAACCTTTTCTCCTCCTTTTATGTGTTCTAGGTGTTTTGTCAATGCAGGCTGCTCCCACTTCAGAGAAATCTCATGCACTTGTTGTTATAAACACACAGGTCTTTTTTATATTTATATATACAACTCGCCACAAAAGAGCTGCAGTGATTCTTTTCTTTCTCCCTCACTATAGAAGAATAATTGCATTGTCACAGCAGAAATAAATGCTCTTTCTGCTTTAAAACCTCCCTCTTGTTTGACTATGAGAGTTGTTTTATATGAACTGGTAATGCCCTACCTGATGTGCAAATAGTTTCCTCCTGCCTCTGTAAATGTTATCTGCCTGCTCATTGAATTCGGCCCTCTCAGCTCAGCTTAAAACCCAAGACCGGAGAAGCTTATTGCATTCTGTCTCTCTGAATTCTGACTATATACTCCTGGCGGACCTGTTAGTTCACCAGCGAAATGCCTCACACCGTTTGCCCAAAGGTTCAGCTTTAGAACATTAAAGGAGAGTTTGGTGCCATCACATTTCTTATTCAGCTTTTGTGAGTATGTGTGTGTTTGTGTGTTGAGGCTCTGGGGGATTATTTCTTCCATCTATCAGTGGCAGCATCCACAGCTGCTATGGTTGTGCTAATCACCTTGTTTGTAACTGTTATTAAAATCAGGCAGCCCTGCTGGTGCATGATACGGTATCGTTAGCACACTGGGAGCCCACTGGGAGTCTTTCATATCTCTCACCAGCCTTAGATGTAAAATGGGATTCAGGCTTGACAAACGTTGTGTTCAGTCCTGAGGTTCCCAAATGCTCGGCTTCACTCTGCCAGTGGGCTGTGATTGGCTGATGGAAGTGATGGAAGCATACAAAGTGCTGTCGAATTTGTATGCTATAAAAATCATTGAATGTGTAATTTTGCTTATAAAATATAGGTCTACTATTTTGCATTGTTTGTAAACTATCTTGTGAGCATTTAGTGAACCCTTTTAATTTGCATGATTTATGAAGGGGTTACTTTTTTTTTTTTTTACTTCAGAACACATAATTAAGCCTGAGTGTGGTTTAATACAGCACCATATTTCTATGCTTAGTTGGATGTAGGGCATCTAGAACATTCTCATACAAAACAAAAACAAGACAATGGATCACATCCAAATTAATTTCCCCATTACGGCTAATAATACCTTTTATAGAGCACCTCTATTGATTTGTCCTGCAGAGGCCGGCTGAAAGAATCTCAGAGGCATGGAGTTTGTACTTACCTGCTAGGTATCCTGGGAAATTGCATTACATGTTTAGGACTGTCAGTCGATTTAACATTTTACATAATATACTGATTAATTGATCAAATTAATTGCAAATCGAAACATACATATCAATATCTGCTTATAAAAAATCTAATTAAGATTACTTAAACATATATTTGAGACTTATTTTTACAATGTTTAGTGATTTTTTTATTTAGTGATTTTTTATTTATTTTATATTGCCGTTTTATTGCAGTTATATTATATATGTGCTGTTATAACACATTTCCCCCAAGAGGACAATAAAAGTATATTATTAGTATATACTACAGCAGTATATTAGTATATACAAACATCTTTCGCAATTTTGTCGTTTCTTCATCTTTTTTTAGCATCTCACACAATAAGCACATTTTTACTTCAGTGTGTCAAGTTCAAAACACTTCAATGATTAAAAACGCATCCCATGACCCCTGTGCTGATTCTGTTCAGTTCAGCTGCACACTGTCTAGTTGTTTTTGAATGCAAGAACACGTCTTGTGTTAACAGCTCATTACTCATTCTTTGCTGCCTTCTCTCATATGGGTTTTTTAACACATTATTTATTTTTAAAAGTAATTATAAGTCTCACTCCATAAGACATCAAGTTGCTTTAAGGTAATTTAACCTAGGTGTGGTGGTCATTAACTAGACCTTTATAAATGTTTTTTTTTAACCACCAGCCACAAACAGCACAATGAGACGGTGACCTCATATATGCCATCTCTATAGTTTTTACTGTAGGCAGACTATAAACTTCATTCTTTTTGCACAAGAACCAGTAGAAAACAGGAACTTAGAAATTGGGTTGCTCAATCAATGTTTTGTCAACTGAACCCCAACAAGTATATTAATAGCTTATTTCATCTCAGTTTAATGATGGTGCATCTGTCCACATGGGTCAAATTAGAGACCAAATTAGGCTCAATAGCTGGCATGTTTTTAATATGTTAAAACCTGAAAAAAAATTGAATTGCTAATGACACTGATGTTCACTGCAGTTCATTTTAAATGTTTTTGAAAGAAGTCTCTAATGCTTACCAAGGCTGATCAAAAAAGCAATGAAATACTAATATTGTAAAATATATTTACAGTTTAAAAGAAGTCCATTTTATTTGATATTTCAAAATGTAATTTATTCCTGTGATAGAAAAGCTAAATTTTCAGCATTCATTACTTCAGTCTTCAGTGTCACATGATCCTTCAGAAATCATTCTAATACACTGATTTGGTGCACAAGATACCGTTTTATTATTATCAGAGTTGAAAACATTGTGCTGCTTTGCTTTCCTTATTAATTTATTAATTTATTTATTATTTAACAATGATATATTTTTCAAGATTTTTTGATGAGTGGAAAGTTTAAAAGAACAGTATCTATTTGAATAGAATAGAATAGAAATATCTTTTTTTTTGTAACATTATATATGTATAAAAACTTTTTTCAAAAATCTTTTTGAAATGTTAAATGTTAAATCTTGAATGAAACAATAAACTGCTTTGCCACAGCTTTCAAAAGAAATGTTCAATTTCAGAAGCAACATTTTTCAGGAAAGTTAAAACTCTACAAAAGCTGCTCAGCAGGGTTTGGAGAATAAATGACTATATCATGAATACAATGAGATGACACCATGCGTTACATATTTCCATAGGGTTTTTTTTTTCTCTCCTCCAGCTGTGGCAGTATCACTATAATTAAACTGATTAATTGTTCTGATTTTATCTTCTCAAGATTAACAATCTGACTCATTGAATCTGCAAATAATTGTGCTGTCCTGTTAAATAGCCTTGTCAAGGGTGATGGAAGATGCTTATCTCAACATGAAATCACTCCCCACTAAAACCAGAAGGAGAAGCAACACAGTGTCATTACGCAAGAGGGAAGAGCAGCCGGCTGCCCTAAACATCACATGGACTGCATGACATCGGAAGTTGCAGATGGAAGGCAGCAGCTGTGAGCTGCAAAATCATTTAGAACTGTATTTTGTCAGGTGGAATTTTTTCCCCCAAATTATTCAAATAATTAATGAATACATCATGTTTATGCATTCATTCATTATTTGAGACAGTTTTAGTGTTGTTGTGTCTAGTCTGCCTTTTCATTAAGGATTGATTGTTGCATGAGCTCTTTTATTGTTTTAATGTGGAGAAGCGAGTATTGTTGCGCCTGTTGGTCTGGCTTCTAACTCGCCTGTACTTGTACAAAAACTGTGATGTTGTTTTTGTTTTGTTTTTTCTAGACCCTTTTAAAGTCTATATTCAGTGTGTGGACAAGAATTTGTGTGATTGTTATAATCTGGCCACAGCCATCTTAACTGAAAACACATTTCAGAAACCATTTCCACCCTACCAATTGCTGCATATTTATCACAGTTTAAATTTATTAAAGCTTTTCACAATATTTAAAATAATAAAACAGCCATCCAGCCCACACATAATAATAGAAAAAAATGCATACTACATGCATACATAAGCAGATGAGCAGATGTAAACCAGCCAAATATTTTCATGCTGTTAGATTTGTACTTACAGAGCCAGGTCAAGCAGTAATGGTAGTGTTAGATAAGAGACTTTCATTAACCCCCATATTACCCTATCGAAATGCAGCGTATCAGTACTCACACCTCTGTGATTCATGAATGCATTTAGGAGGAAAAGTGTCATGGAGAGGTGAAGGACACATCGTCTGTGTTATGATCTATTTAATTAAATGTTTTTATTTTATTTCAGAGAAGAGAGAGCATGTTGTGAATGTATTTCAGATTCTAAGCTACCTAAAACTATAGACAATAATGAAATAAAAAAAATAAAAAAAAATTTAAATAAACCGTCTGAACTGTCTTTAAAAAATAAGCAGGTAATTGTATTCTATAGCCTAAGGATATGTGCATAACACCAACACCAGTGCTAAAGATGGACACTTGACATTTGTTTAATTTTGAATCCAGTCTTTTTGCACTAAACCTTTTTTTTTATTTTTTATTTTTACAAATATTTAATTTCATTAATTGTTATTTATTTCCCCTCATTTAATTTAGTTTCTGTTCTTTAAATCTTTACAGTCAGGGTAATAAAGCTTTGCTCACTCTAAGAGAGCAATTAAAAATCAAGTGAAATAATAGTATCTATGTGTGTACACTGTTACATGTTATTCAAATGGCTGAAAAGCACCATATGATATGCCTAAATGGTTGGTTCCAGCGAGAGTAGGATTTTAATTGTTTAATGCTCCTTTCACACTTTTATGCAGGTTGTGAAATGTACCATTCACAGCTTTTTGTTGTTGTTGTTTGAGGCATATCTAGACCTCCAGATTGTTTAAAAACTAAAATAATAAATCAAATCATCCAGCACATGACAGTGGCAATTTCGCAAACACATTCTGAACATCAGGCATCAATAATTCTTAGCATACAGCATGTTAATTAGATAAATTTGCCTTCTTCCACACTCTGTTGTCATGTCTGTTTTTATAAAATTTTTAATATAATGTGCACTTTGAATAATATATGTGACGTATATCTTTTATTATTTTTATTCTCAATCCAGAACATTTCAAGACCTTTCCAAGCAGACAGAGCTGAGCTACGGAACGGTGAGGGACTCTGCTGTGTTCGAGTATTTCAGGGTGAAGGGCACGAACCCCTTGGAGCAAGACAGCACTTTCGCCGAGCTGTGGAGAACTATCAATAAAAATCAGGGGCAGGACAACTCTGTGACATCTCCTGCTGAAGGCATCCGCAAGGTATCAGAGTCCTGTTACTTACAGATGAGGTTGGAGGGGGGATCAAGATTCCACATATGTAGCCTAATACAAACTTTATCAATATCAAGGTGGCGGTTTATTTTTGGTATATACAGGCCCAATATAAATACATTTATAATTTTACAAAAAATGAATATTTCAAGTACATTGTTCTTTTGAACTTTCTGTTCATCAAAGAATCCTGGAAAAAAAAAAAAAGTAAAAGTTTCCACAAAATTATTAAGCAGCACAACTGGTTTCAAAATATATAATGGTAAGAAATGTTTCCAAAATTAGAAATAAGCAGTGTTGGGAGTAACGCATTACAAAAGTAATAATATTACAGTAGTATATTACTTTTTGCTGTAACGCAGTAATAACGCATTACTAATAAAATTTGGGTAATATTATTACTCGTTACAATCTCAGTAACGCAAGTTACAACAACATATTTTAACTCAAAATTAAGTGGTGAATCGCTATCGGAGAGAGCTGCGGGGTCGTAGAAGAGAAAAAGGCGGCGGACGAGCGCAGACAAGCAACAAAAATTAAGTTTAATCAAAAGACAGTAACTAGTAATATACAGCATAATGTATTACATTTTGGAAGTAACTTGCCCAACACTGGAAATAAGATATATATATATAAACACACACAGCACATGAAACAGAGGATAAGAGGAGCTATTATTAAACTGAAAAGCTCAAACCTTTCAAATCAGCACCAGTCGTGTTAATCAGAGTGGAGAGCTGTCCGTGGTGCTGAATTTCCGCTGTATAGTACTACGTAAGAGCTGTCCGTGGTTCTGGTAAGAGCTTTTCTGTGCACTACCATGTGCATGAGGCTGGCTGGCTATCGGTGGCTCTTTGTAATCCAAAGCATGTCTCACAGAACACAAAAAGAGCCCAGCAGTAAATTGCAGTCTGTTTAGGTTTGAAACAGGACAATTCTGGCATCTTGCATCATTAAAGAGAGAAAGGGAAATGTAGCATGCAAATCTGACAGAAAACATGACAAAACTGCTTTAGACTATCAAGATAAATATTCATGGCTCAGACAATGTAATATCCATCCATATTGTGCGAGTCATAAAAATGATTAATATGCTGCTGAATGCATTCATGTATTTGTGCTTGTTTGGTAAAACTTTCAAAGTCACTTTGTATACAAACTGTTGCTGATGCCAAGTGAATCTTTAAGACACTTGATATCCACATCAAACCCTTTGATAAAACTTCAAAAAATTGCAGGTATTGAATTTCACAGCTCGTCTTATTGTGGCATATCCACTGGCATGCTTTTTGCAGGAGACATCACCAAACCATGAATCTCTTTATGAGAGTTTTTCAGCCCAGTTACATAACTGGCTATTAAGCTAGCAATTCAGCAGGCTCAGAATTGATTTCTTAAGCAGAATAATGAAAAGAGATAAGACACAGAGAAATTGAGGCCTGTACAGTTGCACCCCCGCACTTTGGATGGTGTTGAATAGTGCTATTGTCAGGCCATCCATGCTGACGTGTTTAACTACCAGTAATTGCCCAACAGATTCACATATATACGAGTGTTTCCTCAACTGTGGCCACTTTTGTCCCTGTGGGCTAGAAAATAAATTATCTTACAGCAAACATTTCACACCCTCACTAGAATAATTTGTTTGCTAACAGTGTCCAGTAGTGTATGGACATTTGTCCTTGGAGAATTTTGTCATTTTATGTCTTTTTTTCCCCCCTAAAAGTGGAAATAACCAATGGACAGTATAGCATCATTTCCAGTTTTAAATTGTAATATATATATAGAATATATTTTCAAATGTAATTTATTCCTGTGATGGCAAAACTGAAGTCTTCAGCTTCAAATGATCCTTCAGAAATCATTCTAATCATTTGGTGCTCAAGAAACATTTCTTATTATTATCAGTGTTGAAAACTGTTTTTGCTGCTTAATATTTTGAAACCAGACACACTACAACTCAAAAGTTTGTGGAAAGAAAAAAAGTAAGAAAATTTAACATTAACAATTTTATTTAGGAAAGATGCATTAAATTACATTTATGTAACAAAATATCTATATTTGAAATAAAAATGCTGTTCTTTTGAAATTTCTACTCATCAAAGAATCCCCCCCAAAATTATTATGGTTTCCACAAAAATATTAAGCAGCAAAAACTGTTTTCGTCATTGATGATGATGATAATAATAAGAACTATTACTAATAACTAAGCCCCAATAATAATTGATAATAACTGAGCATCAGATCAGCATATTAGAATAATTTCTGAAGGATCATGTGACACAGAAGGGAAATAGCTGCTGAAAATTCAGCTTTGTCATCACAGGAATAAATTACATTTTAAAATACATTCCACTTGTATACCTTTGATAGATTTAATATCAATGCTTTAATAGGTTGAGAGTATCCAAATCCTCCTAATGGATGTAAACTTGAAAGACAAACTGTAAATTTCATTTCAGGCAGTGACGGATATTTGTAGTACTTTAAAAAGAGATAGGGAAAATTTCATGTTTATATGGAAGAGCCAGGAGATGGTAGCTTCTTTGTCATTTCTTCTTTGACATCCTTTTTTTTTCCTTTGTACTTGTCATATGAAAGTTTGTCATAACCATGTGGTTGCGATAGAGCCTGAGTTTAAAAGAAACAGAAAAGAAAGCGGACGCTTGTGCTGCTTTATTTAGTGTGGTGGGGGAGGGGGAAAGCCATTTTCCCAAGAGAGAGTGAAATCTCTTAAAAAAGGAAGCGGGGGAGGCTAGTTTCCAGACAAGAAACAAGTTCAAAGCCATCTCATGACTTTCAGTGAAATATAAACACCTTTCATTTTGAATGATGTCTGTGACCTGTCTGACAAGAACTGAATGACTGAAAGGAGAAGCTCTCCATCTTAAGATAACCTCCGGATTTGTTTACGTTACTATTATTAAAAACACAAAACCCTGCCGTGATGTTCAGCCATACATGGGCAAATTAAACACTGAACCGTGTGTGTGTGTGTGTGTGTGTGTGTGGTTTCTCTCAGGTGAAGCGGGATCCGTACGCCTTTCTGTGGGACATGGCGGTGTTAGAGTATGCAGCTCTGACAGATGATGATTGTACGCTGGTGGTCACAGGAAACAGCATGAGCAGCAAAGGATACGGCCTGGCTCTGCAGCACGGCAGCCCTTACAGAGATCTCTTCTCGCAGAAGTGAGCGAGTGTATATGTGCAATATGATCAGAAAGAATGATACAAGTCGTTAAACTAGCTGAAGGAGACACCATCATTTCAATCATTTCACAAGTCAATATCAAGCTTCAAAGCTTCGCAAACATCACATTGCATGACTGTGATGGATTGTTTCCCTTTTTCTTTCATCAGCTGTCCTTTCTCTCATTTACATTACATTTATTTCCTTGGCAGACGCAGTCTTGCCGGAGAACCCACGAATCGTGTTGAATCACCAGTGTCTGCTTCTTGGTGCATTTATCTTCATTCCCACCCATCCTTTCTTCTCTCCACTGGCTTTAAAGCACCTCACCCTGCAGCCCTTCATTTGTTTGACTATAATTTGCATTCATATTTTCAGCTCGTACCGACGCTCTGCTCACATACTAATTAGCTTTAGGGAGGTAAGCTCGCCGGCAATTAATAATTCACATATCAGGAACATCGGGGCCTCGAAATGCATTTTCATGAAGGATCCTCTACAATCACCTTTCAGTCTGTTATGGGGAATTAGAATCAAACATGTTTTAAATTAATACCCAGGACGATTGCAGCTGAACAGACTTTATTTTTCAATCTTTGACATTTTCGTTTCTATCATTAGTTATTGACCTTTTCCACTGGATTCTTTACAAATGCGTCCACTTTCTGAACGTCTGCTGCATTGAAATGTATAACTACTAAGAAAACTTGTCAATGAATAAAGAGAAAGTAAATTAATAAGACTCTATAGAAGACCAAATGTTCATTGTTACTGCTGAAGTGATTTTTTTTTTCAATGTTTTACAAAAGTTTGTCAACACTATTTAAGGACCTTTTATCGCTGCCTTTTAATTGAGGAGATAATTGCCTCACTTTTTACATTTGAAAACCAGAAGCATTATTTTTCCATAATTTGTTTCTTGGTCATGTTCCATGGCTCCATGGCCAATAATTGTAATACAGGGGTTGGACAAAATTATGTGTCCAAACAACACAGAACTACTGCAGCAAAGTGACAGAAAACCTCAATATTCACCTTGAAGACCACAAAAACTGACCACAAAGCCACTTCACAAAGCCAGCATCCATGAAAGAGTTGCAACTGCTAAAACTTTAAGCACAGGCACCAATACTAAAATGCAAAAGATGGTGTCATGATCATAAAACCTGCACAGTTGGAACACCAAGATGAACTTCAACATCTGCCCTGGCCAGACAAATCACCTGACTTGAATATTATCACACTACTGTGTAGTTTTGATAATAGTTTTGATAGTAGTAGAGAGAAGAGTGAGAAGCGAATTCCAGCATCTTTAAAGCAACTGGCAGATGTTTTCATAGACAACATTCAGCTGGAGACTATTCAAAAAGTGTATGAATCTATTCTAAAACATCTGGAATCTGTATTAAAGGCAGAACACCTGGTAAAACACCTTCAGAAATGTTGCTTATTTCCCAGATTTTCATATTATTTTGTCCAACCCTTATATTTGCTTCATTGTCACCTATAAGTCATATTTTGTTCTGAACTTCCCACTTGTAATAAAGTTTTCAACAAAGCGGTGGAACAGGCAAAATCAATAATTTCAGAATGTATAGTTTTTTTTATTATTCAAATGAAAGCTATGACAGATTAGTAGCTCAGCCCTCTTAACAATCCATTTTCCTTTTCACTTCAGGATCCTTGACCTGCAGGAGAAAGGAGACCTTGACATACTAAAGCAGAAGTGGTGGCCGCGAAAAGGTCGCTGTGACCTAGACAAGCACGCGGAGCCCCAGCCAGAGGGCCGTGCCCTGAGACTGCACAGCTTCGCTGGGGTCTTCTGCATCCTGGCGGCAGGGCTGCTGCTGGCCTGCCTGGTGGCCGCTCTGGAGTCATGGTGGAATGGGCCACGCTGTCAGCGGGCACAGCCCAAAGAGGTGACCCCACAGGCGGCCAAACTACGGCCAACCCCTGCCCACCGCGCCCAGGACTGTACAGCCACTGCCACACTCTACTTTATGGATCCAGACGCCACTGACGCAAGTCCCGATTTAGTCGAGCTCCAGTACACCCAGCTATAGGTGTGACCATTAAGAACTTACTGCCTCCCATTTTCTGAAGTGTTGCCAAAGAGAAGGCAAGAGGGAAGGGTGAAGGGGGGAGGGAGTCACTCAAGAAAAGCACAAGATCACCTAAGAAAAAAAAAACAGATCAAATCTTTGATTATTAAAAAGGATAGTTCACCCACAAATGAAAACCAGTCATCATTTACTCAACCTCACGTTGTTCCAAATCCGTATGAATTACTGTCTTCCACAGAACACAAAAGAAGATATTTTGAAGAATGTTTAACATTGACATGAAATGTAAATTCACCATTTCTATTTTTAAAATGGGTATTATTGATCTTATTTTTGGGGTGAATGTTTGTTTATTTATTTATTTCAATTAGGACCTCTTAATTTTTAATCAAAATGTCATAAACTGATCTTCCAGCGAAACAACATTCTTCTCTCTGGTGACGAATGCCAGATTTTTCCAATCATTTAGTCTGCTGAAATGGCACCCCTACATGCTTGCATTCATCTGTCACTGTTTTGACTATAATATCTTAAAATCCAATCAACAACCAATTTATACATTTTTTTTCTTTGATAACCCGTTATACTCAAATGTACATCACAATTTGGAAAAAGTTCTACCACTACTTGTTTTGTGACTTTATGCTGTCAATATTATAAAAGTCAATGGAATCCAAAAATGCCATTTGTTCACAAACCAGTGAAGACTGGTTCATGTTTTCTATCAGAAAACATCTTCTGTAAATTTTATTTATTTATATTTTTAACAATGTCTTGCTACTTTTGTGTCCTTTTTGGAACTTGAAAGTTTTGGTACCCATTGGTTTTATAATGGCCACAAACAGCTAAAACATTCTTCTAAATGTCTTCTTTTGTGTTTCACAGAGGAAAGGAATTCATATGAGTTTGGGACCACAGAAAATTATGACAGAATTTTCTTTGTTTGGATGTACTATCCCTTTAAGTGGAGATGATAGCTTTTGTATTCAAACCCATTAGCTCTGTGTTATGGGCACCTACAAGTGTCGTTCCATTCATTAAATTATTGTTTCCGAGTAGCTTTCTGCATACAAACATCCACAATTTGCAATATCCGTCAATCATACTACTTCTGCTGCTTCTGCTAGGTTGTTAGGGCAAAGGTTGTACCTGGATCCCTAAACTAAAGTGTGTGCAATGAGAAAGCCAGTGACGTATTTACTTATGTTCAAGTGTTCTGCAGTTACTCTTCCGTCATTGTCTCCTCTCCTTCTCTCTTTTCCCTTTGGCGATATCTTGAGCCGAGGCAAGCACGTTGGTGAGAGCAACAGCTCATAAACCACATATTATAGTTCAGGGACGTTGATTGTTGATAACGTAATATTAAATTTTACAGACATTGTTGAATAATAACGATCAGACGTCTGTATTATGACTACCATTTGTCATCTGCTTGAAATTTGACTGGATTTGAATTAATAGCACATAAAGAGATAATAACTTTTACTAGCTTTCAGACTATATTGCTTTCACCAACCAACTCCTTGTTCTTGCTTTAAGGTGCTCAGTCTGCCATATGCCTGTACAATTTGAGTGATTCTTTTATGTATGGTTTTGTTTGGTTTATGATACACTGTAAGAAGGGACTCACTGGAGCTCTGGCAAGCAATAAGAACCACACGATAACCAACTTGACACATTTTATGTTTTATATCCCTGTCTGTGTCTTCTTATTGCAATTATATGCCAATGTCCAGGCAGTCACGGGTTCTCTATGGTCTCATACAGGACACTAAGGGCTGCACTCTGGAGATGGTGTCTGGGTCATTGGCATATAATGAAATTGCAACTGCTGCAGGATGCACACGGGACGTTTGGCCAGAGAGAGAAAGAGACTGGGAAGACACGCAGGCTTTTTACACAGGTCAGCCGAGACCTGAGCAAGGAATACCTGTCAGTGGGGTGAACAGGGCTTGACAATGTAGAGTCATTTAGAGGAAGGACAAGCGTCCTCCTGGAGTGGGTTAGGACTCCAGATCAATCAGATTATATATGTGGGTGGAGCAGTAATTATGACTCACTCATGCAAAGAGAACTAACTGATGACAGAGACCCAGGCAGAGTCAGAGACATTAATTCATCAATGTTGTGTGGATTAATAAGTACTTTCTGTTTAGAGTGATGATTTTATTCATGGAGTCTCTTTGCCAAAGCAGCACTATGTGTGCCTCTCCCACTGTGTGCCTCTCCATTTCGCTCCACATACTCATCAAATTCATCATCTGTTTGTCATCCATCAGATCACCCATTCAGTGGTCACACTGATGTCCCAAAATATTGCAATCTGGAATCCAAAAGGAGACTGGCCTCCAGTTGTGTTGTTTGTCACTGCTGTAAGTGCCCCAAATTGGGTGTATTTTAATGGCGAATTAATGCATTTTTAATTAGAGCCACATTCAGACTTTCTTCTACAGCTGCATGAGCTCTGCAGTAATTATCTCTTCATTGATCTTATGACTCAGAAACATAGTCTCATAATGTGACACCTCTAATTACCCATAAACGGTACAAAACCGTAGAATATACAGCTGATTCGCTGGTATCGACCGGGCTAGAGACGCAAGACCTCTGCAATTGAGTTAAAGGGCCAGTTCACCCAAAAGTGAAAATTCAGTCACTCACAAAAACACAAAAGAAGATATTTTAAAGCATGTTTTTGTCTGTATAATAAAAGCCAATGGGGTCCCAAGTCATCTTTTGTGTTCCACATGATACAGGTTTGAAACAACATGAGAGTGAGTAAATGACAGAATTTAATTATGGGGTGAACTATTCCATTAAAATGGAAAGGATGCATTACTGAACTGGCTTGTACAAAACAGAGAAGAAGAACAGTGATTAACAGAGTAGTCCTGGATGTAACGGTTATCAGTGTTGAATGAATGCTTCATAGTATCGAGTTCACCCTCCTTACTCTCTTATGGAGGATGCATGGCATGAGAATTAAATGACTGTGTGGGAAAAAATGTAAGCAGTTAGCGGACTGTTAATGTTGGCTTGATTCTTTCATTAAGTAGCACGCCACAGCATCACTGGCGCATGACCGAAGCTATTTCACGGCAGCGCATATCAAAGAATGAAGAAATACCCCTTTCAAGGCTCCTCTGAAATAAGCCCGAAACATTGAAGCTCCAAAGCATGTGTTTGCAATTCCATTTATGGCCCATGTTTCCTAGCGCTCACTCTCATTTGCATCATTGATTTCTTTCATTTCGCAACTTTTCGGATATTAAGCTTTTTTAGCAGTTCAGACCTTTTGCTTGCTGGAGCGGGTGGGAGAAGAGATGGATTTGATTTTATTTTTATGAGATTATTCCGTGCTGTCAGTAGTACGTTGTGTAATTGGTATCATTAATCAGAGTTGATGTGATTGTTGGAGCCCCTGGTAAACACCTTCTGCTCTTTTCTGAAAGATTGCACGCACTTCCACATTCTTTTCATTCACATCTGTTCTTGCTCCAGTGCCCGTCCACTTTTCATTTCTCGCTTCTTCTTTCTTTCTTGCCTTTTTCCACCCCACAAATCAATTCCCGCCCTTTCATCTTTCCCCTCGCCTTGGACTCGGTCTCAATCTCCCCCTTTCTTTGTCATTCCCAGGACAAAGAGGTGAATCTGGAGCAGGTTCACCAGCGTATGAGTGGGCTGATGGAGGACGATCTGGCGCACAAGCAGCTGCCAGGTCAGTCTCTGGAGATCTCTGCCCTGGACATGGGCAGCATGCGGCCACATCAGAGCTCCCGGGAAACCATGAGAGATTTCCCCCCTGGGGGCCTGTCCGTGACTTCCTTCCTCCAGGAGGGTCCTGGGGTCGGCCGCGTGCCCGGACGGAGCCTCCCCCTCCCTCTCAGCAGTTCCACTCTGCCACCCTCCATGCGCTGCAAACACCGGGCGCCCAACGGAGGCCTTTTCCGCCAGAGCCCCGTAAAGACACCTATGCCCATCTCTTACCAGGCAGTGCCCGGGGGACCCATCCCAGAAGCCATTGATCCAAGCCATGGGACCTCTATTTGAGCCGACCGGTCTGAGCGTTCTAAAAACTGTCAACCAGCCAATCACAAAATCCAGGTTTGGAACAGGTCTGGTTGCATTTATACAATTACATACATACAAACAGATATTGAGATCTCTCTTTTTTTTCAGTACAGATACATACGACTGTGAGACGCTGACTTTTCTTTGCCTGTACATATTTGTATATAATGAGAGACAGCAGTGAAGTCAAAGTGTATTTTGAATATTCATGATTTTTTTGAAGTTGAGTTTAAAAGAAGTAATTACCTACAATACAGACTGTTTGAATGGCTTTGTAAATTTTGTTCTAAAATAAAAATGAGAATTCCTTGTGGATGTTTTCTAAGTGCCACGTTTAAAGATTTTCATTTGAAGGAGAAGAGATGGGGAGAAAACAAGTGACAGAGAAACAATCTGTGAATCTTTTGATCACCTAATTTTTTGTTTAATATAAAAAGCTTTATAGAGAAATGAATCAAAGAAACTGCAGGTTTGTGGAGGCACCGCTCACGTAACGTTTGATCCCAGGGAACAAGGTTTTAGTAGCAGCTCTTCATCATATACTCTCAGTGTGTATGGAGGCTGAAGCTGTCTTAGCCTTTGACAGCCATGTGTACAAAATCATCTGTAGAACAGCATACAAAACACTCGCCTTTAATATCAAATACATTCTAAAAGAGACATATGTACATAATATGTACCTGAAATTCTGCATACTCATATGTAATGGCTACATTTGAGTCTTTTTATAGTGTACTTCTAAACAGAAAAAAGAAATATAAACATATCAATATAGCAATGTTGCTTCTCTTTAGTAGAAAACTGAACAATATTAAAAATATTTATTTATCCTGTTCCTGAAACCAGTAGTGATTTTAACATGTTGGAGGAAAATCACCGTGGTGTTTGAGATTCTTTTGTTTATCAAATAAACTCTTTTGCATCAAATCCTTTATCCATTTAGTGTTTATTGGTATGATAATCTTTTTAAAAACTAAAATAAGGTTCAACTCACAATTAACTACATCTATTAATATAGGTTAATTTATAAATGCATGATTGCTAATGGTTACAATTTCAAGTTAATTTGTAAAACTTGGAATGTTAAAAATGTATTACACTGTTTAAATGTTTGGGGTCTTTCTTTTTTTAAAGACAACTTACTCAGCAAGAATGCATTAAACTGATCAAAAGTGACAGTAAAGACATTATATAATGTTGCAAAAGATTTCTATTTCAAATTAATGCTGTTATTTTGAACTTTCTATTTATCAAAAAATCCTATTTAAAAAACAATCATAGTTTATGAAAAAAAATAGCACAACGGTTTTTAACATTAATACTAAATGTTTCTCTTGAGCATCAAATCAGCATATTAGAATGACTCCAAAGACTGGAGTAATGGCTGTTGAAAATTCAACTTTGCCATGACAGGAATAAATTACATTTAAAAAATATATTGAAATTGAAAAATTTTACTTTATATTAGAATATTCCAGCCCTGGTGAGCATAAGAGACTTTCAAAAACATTAAACAATCTTACTGACCCCAAACTTTTGAACAGTAGCGTATGTAGAAATTAGCATTAACCAAGAATTCATTCATGATACTCAATGTCTAATAGACAGGTTGATCGATAAAGAGTGATATTTGTAATAGAGTGCAGTTCTTCACTGTCAATCAAACAAATGTTTTACCTGTTTCATTAAGACTATATATCCAGTATATTAAGGGGATAGTCATAAAAGATGAAGTGATTTCTTGCGGTGTTGTTCAGTGCCCCAGGCTTCATCTTCAAAATAATGTTCCAGCTACCTCAAATACTAATAATGATCAACAACTGACATTCCCCTGCAGAGCAAATCAATGGATGCATTAATTATACAGTTTGTTTTCAGATAAACTCTACATGACTATTGATTTTCAGAATCCTCTTGGTGCACACTTCGTCAAAACCAAGTCTTCTTATTTCCACTAATGAACATAACCTCAAACAAAACATCGGCAATTCTGAACAGCAGTAATATTTTCGACCAGCTGGTTTATGCTCCTCACTTTGTCACTAAAGCGAACTATCAGATCACCGCAGGCCAGGGTTTACATTCAGTATGTTGCAGGGATAACACTTGCCAAATATCTCCAATGTCAAGCTGAATAAAAAGGTCACGGTAGTGCCCAGAGTCCTTAAGGCTACATGAACACACCGGATTTCAAGTGCTCAAGCCCTTGAGTTGTTTGTCAGGTGAACAGACTGGCGATGCCCTCCCTGTCCCTCCTGCCAGCTGTGTCAATAAGATCTAGGGCACCATGTGGATGACATGACTGACCCTGCAAGGGCAGAAGACATTAAAACATGTCAAAAGTTACACACCTCAACACACATGCCAAACAATATAAATCTGCCTATGAGGTTGACTGTGTATACTAAGACGATTTTTTAGAAGCCTTTAAAGATTTACTGTATCATGTGGTTTCACTCACATATTTGTCCATGTCTGGGTGATCCTTTTCATCTTAGGCTTTTATTAAACCATAAAAAAGTTGTCAAATTCGGAGTCCTAGCACCCATGAAATGCTAAAAGCCCTGAACACAGATTGCAGACTACATTTTTATGCTATGCATAATTTGTGGGAAGATGCTGTTTCACAGCATGTTCTATAATGTTTGGCTCAACTTCAAGCTTAATAGGGTCTAAAAAGTCGAAACCTGTCATATTTACAATAAATGATCAAAAGGCCTCATCTGGCTGTCAATGCTAAAAGCATGCTAATATTGCAGCTCACTGCAGATCAATGTATTGATGTGAGCAACATGTGCAGCATTTGTGATGTGAACTGTAATGAACAGACTCTAAACAGATTTCACCATTCAAGGCTTGTTTTACATGTCTTGTGTTTTTTAAGGCTTGTTTATCAATCAATTACAAAGCATTTGGAATTCTATAAGGGATGCACCGATACTAAAATTCGCAGCCAATATCAATAGCCCATTATTTATAATGACATCTGATAATGACAATAGCCGATTATTTATACTGACATATACAGATAGTTTGGCTTTCTTCGGGAAAAATCTCTCCCAACAAATGCACTGTACAGGGATCCCTTTCATTACATTAATGCTAGAGGTTATAATTAACAGAGTTTAAAAAAAGACTTTCTAAAACTATTCATAAAATATATATATCCAAAAATGAAAATTAGCCCACGAATTGCTCACCCTCAAGGCATCCTAGGTGTATATGACTTTCTTCTTTAAGACGAATCCAGTCGGAGTTATATTAAAAATTGTCTTTGATCTTCCAAGCTGTTTAATGGCAGTCAGCAGGTGTTGCAGTTCATTAGTCCAAAAAAAGTGAAATAAAGCGCATCTATCCATAATAAAAAAAAGTGCCTCACACGGCTGTGGGGGGGTGAACAAAGGCCTCTTGTAGCAAATCGATGCGTTTTTGTAAGAAAAATAACCATACCTGTCAACAATTGGGTAAAATACAATTATTTAAACTGCGTGTATATCAAACTGAGTGTTTTCTGTGTAAAAAATAAGGGTCGTTTTTGGCTTTGGACTAAAAAAAAAAGCAGAAGGGCTTATTGAAAAATGCAAATTCATTCTCTCTTCATTCTTTCGCTTTTTGCCAGGAATATAGCCATTTCCCCGGTAACCACAGTAAACAAAGCAGCGCAGCACCTGATTTTGCAACTTGCAGAGCTCATATTTAATCAATGAAACCATAGCCTTTTGAAGTGTAAGCTATATCTCAATTTGCATGTACATTAGATTTTTTTTCACCGGAGCACCACCTGAGTCTTCTCCTCCCATCCCATTTCTACTAGTGATCCTTTCCTTCCCGCGGTAGTCATCACTGGGGATGGGCAGATCGATCCTATATCTTAATGTGAGGGACAGAATTGAGTTGAATTGAATTTAATTGAATTGAAGTTTAAATCTTCCTTCTGCTGCAGCTGTCAGTCATTCTCCGCTCAGCATTCAAACAGCACATCACGTTCAGTTATGACAGTCAGCATAGTAAAACTCTCTCTCCAAGATGATATATTCCCATTATAATACTTGATGTGTAGTTAAAGGTCTGGGGATTCGCATAAAATGACATATTGCTGGAGTTCATTGCTCTCTCACTTCTCTTCTCTTTGTTTGTACCGTGTGGAGTGCAGTAGGGATGGGCGGATCGATCCTTAAGTATCGATACTTTCGATACTGATTATATAAAATATATAAATATAGTAAAGTTCAAATGGATAGTGTTATGTTCTGTAATTGCTGTTAATAAATCTGTCAGAAAAAAATATGCTAAAGTTAACTCTCTCTCCAAGATGATATATTCCCATTATAATACTTGATGTGTAGATAAAGGTCTGGGGATTCGCATAAAATGACATATTGCTGGAGTTCATTGCTCTCTCACTTCTCTTCTCTTTGTTTGTACCGTGTGGAGTGCAGTAGGGATGGGCGGATCGATCCTTAAGTATCGATACTTTAGATACTGATGTTGTATCGAAAGGATCGATCCTCACATAAAAATATCGATTCTAAAGTGCATTTTTAACCATTAATTTTATTTATTTATCAAGAAATTCGGTACCACAGTATTTGTAGTAAAACTGCAGTAACCACAAATTTACCATGGTAATAATAATAATACATTTAGTACTTATGTATCACCATGTTTATTTTTCATGAGGTACCCTCAAAGGTGCACCTTTGTAACTTATCTACCCTTAAAGCATGCATACTTGTATGGTACTAATGTGCTCCCTTTTAGGGGTATAGTTGCACCTTTGAGGTTACTGCCCCAGTAAAGGGCTAAAATACAATTATAGTATATTTTATTTCTGACAGTGTAAACAGAAAAATGGCCTATGAAATTTTAAAAACGGCTTTAAAATCTAATATTAAGTGAGTATAATTACTGATTCTATTCTTTTAATAATTTAAAAGATCAGATTAGTTTAGTTTAGAGGTATCGGTATCGATATCGACGATACTGGGCTTGAAAATATCGGTATCGGATCGAAAATTAAATAAGAGGTATCGCCCATCCCTACACATCACTGTTGTAGGTTGCCAAGTTGAGGGGACAAATGGGTTGAAATTTGTATGTGTCGATTTTGTGAGAAGGATCTTCATACAAGATCTGACAACTGGGCAACCTTGGAATTTGTTGTCGTGATTATTCATATAATGAGGTTTGGGCCATACAAATTACGGGAGTTTTACCGGAGGCGAATGTAGCAAACATATAAAATACGCCCAGTGGGATTTTTTTAT
>NW_015627225.1:1224973-1275951 GCF_001515625.1 Sinocyclocheilus rhinocerous
ATCCCATTTCTACCAGTGATCCTTTCCTTCCCGCTGTACTCATCACTGTTGTAGGTTGCCAACTGCCAAGTTGAGGGGACAAATGGGTTGAAATTTGTATGTGTCGATTTTGTGAGAAGGATCTTCATACAAGATCTGACAACTGGGCAACCTTGGAATTTGTTGTCGTGATTATTCATATAATGAGGTTTGGGCCATACAAATTACGGGAGTTTTACCGGAGGCGAATGTAGCAAACATATAAAATACGCCCAGTCTGATTGTTTTATAGAAAGATGAAAAATACGGGAGAAATACGGAAAAATATTTAAACGGGATGATAGCGGGATAGAATGGTAAAATACGGGAGAATCCCGGGAAAAATGGGAGGGTTGACAGGTATGCGAAACTTCTTACAACATACAAACACATCTGTGATGGGCGATAAATTGTGATTAATTTCTATCATGTGAGGAAGGTTAAAAATACATAGACATGGATGGATGGACTCAAACATGAACAAAAAGACAAGGCAACTGTTTTGAATGAAAATGTCAATCATATCTATCTCAATTGAATTATGAATGCTTTGGGGCCAGGGCTAAACTGTGAATAGAAGGTAATTGCCTCTTAAGACGCTTTCAGATTGAGAATACCTTTGCATCATTAACACGTTTATAAAAAAGATTGCAGATGTTTTATTAATATCCTATTTTTCTGAAGAAATTATTGGCACTTGCAAATGATATGCAAAAGCATGAGTCCTAATTATAGCAGCAAAATATGAACACAACACAGCGGCCAAAGATGATACTGATGTTTTAGAGTCTCGCTAATTTGTGGCCATTAGTCATAAAAATGAGTGCACGAAAAGCTGCAGAATTGAGGGGGAAAACACAGAGCTCCCTTCACACCACAACAAATTATTCAAGATTCAGTAGTGATACAGATGCAGCATGACTTCCTAAAAAACATCCAGCCAAGACAAAAGGATAAAACAAAACCCCATATCAGTACACAATTCATGATGGAAAATATTTTACACCTGATTCAGGCAAACCTGAGACTTCAACTTGTGACACAGCGGGATTCAGTAGTGCAGGCGGCAAATGACAAGCCCCTTGCCTTATCTACTGTAGCACACAAACTAGAACCCTAACCTTGAGAAGTCATTTTGCTAGATCAATATTTGCCAGACGGAGAGATTGAGAGGCAGTCGGAATACTGCGGCTTAGAAGAGATGGAGGGAATATCAATGCCCACAGGTGAGAGGTGGAGAAAGCAAGAAATATGGCGGCTGTCAGATCATGTTTTTTTAAATCTCCATCAAGTTTCAAGTGCCACTGGAAAATCTTGCAAGTGTGTGTTTTGTAAACTGCAAATAACTTTTTGAAGGCATTATTTAAAGCAGGTGCACTGGTCAGCATGCAATTGATACACAGCCCACAAACACAATACATAATACAGAAGTGTTTGTTATTTTATGAATGTGTAGAATGAACCATATTTATAAAAAAAAAAAAAAAATTCTCCAGAGATTTGTGAAGTTTCTCAGCTTGTTTTTTTTTTTCAGTCCGTGTTTTTTCTGGGTCCAGTGCAACTATTTTTCACTATACTAGGGATACTCTGTAGGCGGACTCCTCTCTGGATTCTGACCGAAAGACAATTAAATCTGGACAGAGACTAAGTGATTGTGTAAGCATATGTTAATCAAAGCTTACTGTGAACGGCCTTTTAAACTATTAACTACTAGAGTGTTAAATGAATGCAACAGAATCATACTAAAAAAAGCAAAAGCCAGCAATTTCGCTCAACTTCTGTTATTAACTGTTGGCCTATAACCAATCAGATCAGCGGCAACACTACACTGTAAAAAAAATTCCATAAAATTTACGGTAAAAAACGGCAGCTGTACACTCTCTGGTCCTAACGTAGTGATGTTGACATACCTCAGGTAGCTAATTTATGCTGCCGAGTGCTGTTAGCAAAATAAGTGTCTGAAAAGCTACGACAATGGCCTGTTCCAAATGGTCAGATCTGAAGAAAAGGAAGGCTGACAGTGAAAACGGTGCATTTTAATATGACTGGACAGACATTCACATTTATTCTGCTCAACAAAAGCACCAAACCTTAATTTGCACCCGAGACAGTGGTGGTTGTTAAAAGTGTTAACATTAAACACCACTATGAATGCAAGTACATGTATTATTGAGTTGAATTTCTAACAGAACACGGTGGTTATAGAGAAAAAAAACTCAGCTGAGGATTTCTCATTAAATATCAAGCCGTATTATAGTCGTGTGGAGTCAGTGGACCTTTAGCTTGGGGTCATTCCTATGTTCCCAGAATTCTATGTATGAACATGATAAAAGTAAAGCAGAAATCTTGATTGAAATTTTACAAATGTTATACAGGATTCAGATAATGTGAGTGAGTGTTACATTATGAGTACCAGCTCTTGTGGGAGTAAAAGGTAATGAGATAGCAGATGAGAGTACAAAGATTGAAATAGAAAAGAGACAGATGTAAATATTAAATATGGTATAGTAAGATTGAAATGAGTCCGATAAAAAACAAATGAGGAGCAGATGATGAAAGAGAGAGAGGATAAAACAAGTAGAAGTTAAGTTTGCTTAAGAAAAAGAAATCATTCTCATTTTAAAGAATTATTTAAGTCACAGGAAATTGGACAAAAAGACAGGTACAAAACTGAGTACTTTACTGTGGTAAAGAGCTACAATCACATGAAACACTGTGAATAGCATTAATCAAATTAAAACAATTGAGAAATAAAGTTGTTGGTTGTATCTGTAACTCGTTTCATACAAAAGTGCAAATGCAACCATCTTCGCAATCAACTGTAATGAAAATAACCTCAGGGAACTTCAGAAATAATATTACAATAATATTATTATAGTAATATAATCACAATTCCTGTATAATGAAGAATTGCGCCACATGAACTGACTGCATTAAATGACCAGGTTTTGCACAGTCACCAAATTTGCATAATTCCTTTTGTGAATGTGCCACTAATACAAGTCAGACAGCACATGTAAATCAGTGGCACTATAGACTTAATATAGTTCATTCATAGTAAACGCCCCCTAAGTGTTTTTTTAAGCACCTACATAATCTTTCTGAATAGCATAATTATGCACCATACATTATAATCAAGCAATGCATGAAAATATGAACTGTTTTGTTGACAATATGAAATGAATTGTTATTTTCTGCAACCTTCTTACAAATATATCATGTAGATCTGCACAATCAGATGTAAAATACATGCCGGAAAAACAAAAACCCATTTTTTTGTGTGTTTTGGGATTAAAATGCAGCTCTCTATGCAGCTTCACTTCATCAGATCTTGTTGTAGCTAAATAAATAAGGCACTCGACTGCATCGCCTCTCTGGACCTCCCAGCATGAGTCAAACGAATGAGACATGTCTTTCCTGCTGTGGCTCACGAGCTCGGAGATTTATTGCGGGTGATGAGTGTGCAGACAGCCGTTAGCCTGTACCTGTGCTGAGCCAGATTAGCCGTATGATAAACAGCCACTCCCCATTTGATAAATAATCCGTGAGAAACTGCATTGAGTGAGAGCAATGAAACTTTTATGCTCTGAAATGTGAAAGCCTTCTGAAAAACAAGACAGTGGCAGACGCCTACAGAATTTCAACTCTCTCTGTCTCGCTCCATCTCATCAACATGTTGAAAACATGTGATTAACCCTTTAAATAAACACCATTTGTCTTTTGCACTTTGCAATATAAATCAATAATCTCTTAGAGAAGGTTTAGAATATAATTTGCTTTGACTGCTTTGCTCATCTCATTGTGAAGTTGCGAAGACTGAATGACAATAACAAACACACACATCATTATATGTCAGTCGATTCTAAATTCAGTGCATTTGGAGATGCAGTAGAGCTTTTTAGTTTGTAGTCCTAGAAGAGAATTAACATTTAATGAAGAATTATCATATAAATGAGAACTAACACATGGTTTGAGATTACATACTTTATCAATCAACCGTTTGTTAGCAATAGCAATTAGCAACTTTGTTTAAAAATTCATAGTTTAAGTGAAACTAAATGAAAAATGTCATTATATTGAATATTATTCATATTATTATAGTAGTAAATATTAAATAAATATGTTCAAAATATAATTTTTACATGCATTGGAATAAAATTAAAGTATGAAGTCTAAATGGAGGCAAAAACTTTTCACAATGAAGCCTCATCTGAAAGCAATTACAAGTGAAAACATAATGTATGAACAACATTTCTATACATACTTTGACTAAAATGAACTCTGCTGTGAACACTTTACTTATTATTGATGCTATAGAAAGAGCTGAATAAATAAGCTATGAATTAAATTACATAAAGCTAAACCATAAAGCAAATGTAGGCTGTTTTTCCTGGAATTAAGGCTGATAAAATTGTAGATTTATAAAGAAAAAAATCTGTATCCTCTCTGCATCACTATATCCCCAGTACCCCAGTAATAGCCCCAGTACCATATTTCAGGATAATTTCAGTGCAAATTTATCCAAACAAACAGATCAAAGCGGATAGAAGAAGTAGCTTAGACAGGACTTGTCAGTAATGTTTCCGAGGCAAGACTTAGCTATGGGTCAGCTTGCATTGTGCAGCATCAAACAGTCTCCAAAGAACACCTGGTGTGATATGTTTAGGGTAATATCTGGCCCTGATGGCTCTGCAGTTACAAAATCAGTCATTCTGAGTCTTCTGAGCTCCTTGTTTACTTTTGAATCTGTCTGTAGTCAAACATAAAAGGCAGACTTGAATAAAGCTTTACCTTCTTTGACCCTCTGATACTGAATGCCGACTCATTAGTTCCTATGCGTGGTTGTCTGCCTCTGTCTGTGAGATTAAAAGCACCACAGCTGTCTTGATGGGCTCTACAGTCTCTGAACTGGGGCTTCTGATTGCTCCATCTTCACTTATCATCACGCTGTCAGATCACTTCCACTAATTACCTGACCCAGGCCTTCATTTCATTCATGTACATTAAAAAATGGACTCTTGATAAACTCCTTTTAGTGAAGAGTGCATATTTTATTTAATTTTTTTTGTCATTGTAAAAAAATTTAAAACAAATGATCTCTCCGTCTTAAGTGTGTATATATATATATATATATAACTATCAAAAAGCATTTATATTTGATTGAAAGTTTCTTTTGATATTATATTATTAATCATTGTAAATTTGTTTCATATCTCTCTATCTGCCCTGTATAGTGTGAAGGCATTGATGTCTTTGTATCTGACACATTCTCCAGCAGGCTCAGGGGGCATTCAACACAGAGAGTGCTGGCACAGCCTCACACACACACGCACGCACACTGTCATACGTCCCCCCCGAATGTTGCATCAGCACCTCGCTGGCACGCAAGAGCTGACAACAAAGCAGAAGACATTGTGAGGTAGAATAAACCCTGCTGTCCCCTAAAACTGTGAGTCTTCTTGAAGCACACTATGTCTCTGAACAGTCAGCACATAAAATTTTTTTTTTTTAAATACAGGGGAAAGGTGTAACTCAGAGCAAAATAAAGGAGAACTTTTTTTTTCTTCCTCATTAAAAATGTTTTGGGTCATTCCTGGGATTCGGTAACATTTCAACTTGGAATACACATTTTTTTCAACTACATGTGATTCAACTTCTAAATACCCCACACCATTAGGCACATATCTAACCTCCAAAAATAATATTTTCCCACCTCAGGCATTAAAGACCTTTTATTATTTTTAAAAAATTTCAGCTTTATGATAAATGTTGCATTTATTTAAAATTTTAACTAAAACCACAATTTTATTGTTTTAGCCCTTAACATATCAGATGGTAATCAGCAAGAAATGCTTTTGTTCTTAATTGTCTTCACTATATTTTTATTTTGTATTTACTCTTGCTTTTGATCAATTTAACGCATCCTTGTTAAATAAACATATTTCTTTCTTTCTTTCTTTTTCTTTCTTTCTTTCTTTCTTTCTTTCTTTCTTTCTTTCTTTCTTTCTTTCTTTCTTTCTTTTTCTTTCTTTATTTCTTTCTTTCTTTCTTTCTTTCTTTCTTAATCTCAATCTTACTTACATTTCCACAAAAATATTAAGCATCACAACTGTTTTCAACATTGATAATAATAAGAAATGTTTCTTAAACAGTCAGTCAGCATATTAGTATGATTTTTGAAAGACCATGTGAAATAGAAATAGAAAACAGTGTAACAGTATATATATATATATATACCTCGCTGGCACGCAAGAGCTGACAACAAAGCAGAAGACATTGTGAGGTAGAATAAACCCTGCTGTCCCCTAAAACTGTGAGTCTTCTTGAAGCACACTATGTCTCTGAACAGTCAGCACATAAAATTTTTTTTTTTTAAATACAGGGGAAAGGTGTAACTCAGAGCAAAATAAAGGAGAACTTTTTTTTTCTTCCTCATTAAAAATGTTTTGGGTCATTCCTGGGATTCGGTAACATTTCAACTTGGAATACACATTTTTTTCAACTACATGTGATTCAACTTCTAAATACCCCACACCATTAGGCACATATCTAACCTCCAAAAATAATATTTTCCCACCTCAGGCATTAAAGACCTTTTATTATTTTTAAAAAATTTCAGCTTTATGATAAATGTTGCATTTATTTAAAATTTTAACTAAAACCACAATTTTATTGTTTTAGCCCTTAACATATCAGATGGTAATCAGCAAGAAATGCTTTTGTTCTTAATTGTCTTCACTATATTTTTCTAAAAATATTAATGTGACAAGGTGTGACTGGGTTGAACACTGTAACACATTTGAAGGGATACATTGCCTTAAATGTACATTTTTGGTTTTGTTTCTCTGTCATATTGTCCCCTTGTCATATTGTTTGGGTCAACATATCTGCATGGCCAACATTGTCTTTCTGCTGAAAATGTGGCTGTAGTTTCTGATGTATGATGCTTGTCAATGTATAAGTGGACATATTACATAAACAAATTATATTTAAACAAAAATATGAGTTGCCATGATTTTGGAGTATACTGTATATATATTTACTGAAACCATGACTATTATTTTTTTTTTCATTAAAATTATTAATAAATGAAGCAAATAACTCAACCCTGTCACAAGTTTACAACCCCATAACAATGAGAAATACATATATTTGTGACAGGGTTGACAGGGTCTGTCTGCATGAGACGAGATCAAGATAAACATCTCACTGTCTCCTTTTCATTTTCAGTGTTGATATAAATGAAGAGTGACTAATAGGCAGGTAATGTGATCAGAATATTGAATTAAACATAAATTAATCTAATAAAGCTCCTAAGGAGAATGGAAACGTAATACCACAAGCACAATGAGCATTATGTTCTGTGCTTTGCTTTTATTCCTCTTATCCATGTTTATGTAAGATATCAGTGAATGGCATCCTAATAGGCTTTCACATTTTTAAATTATGGTTTGCTCATGGCAGAGTCACTCTCAGATCAAGAGAGGAATCATATTACTGTATTTTGGCAGTAAATGTCAGTTCATGTGACAGTGGGTCTGAGTGAGGAGCGTGAGGCGGTCGCGCTCAACTCCTCATCTCTGGTCATCCACAGAGCCTTTCAATGTTGTGACAGTATTTCTTTTCTCAAAAAGCTCTTATAGGCCAGACTACACAGCTGTAGTCTGGTCTATAAAAGCTCTGAGAGAACAGACAACTGTCACAATGTTGAAAGGCTCTGAGTTGTGGCCACACAGGACAAACAGACGCGTCCAGCTTTAGTCTTTCAGGCATGTACTCTAAGACTGATTCTCTAACAAGCTTTTTAACTCAGCCTCTTTCAAGTTTACATGGTAGTTGGTTGAACACATTAGCCACCATGTTTTAAATACTGTTAAAGGGGTCATATGATGCTGCTAAAAAGAACATTATTTGGTGTATTTGGTGTAATGAAATGTGTTTATGTGGTTTAAAGTTCAAAAAACACATTATTTTCCACATACTGTACATTATTGTTTCTCCTCTATGCCCCGCCTTTTTGAAACGCGTCGATTTTTACAAAACTAATCGGTCTGAAAAGCGAGGTGTGCTCTGATTGTAACTCTTAACTTTTATAAAGAATATCTCTTTGGTTTTGAGACTTTAGTGTTTGCAACTTTACAGATCTTCTTTATACACCAAGAGCTTGTAACACTCCAAAGAGAAAGGAAAAATTGAAATCGCATCATATGACCCCTTTAAAATGTTTTATCAGATAGCCTAGAAAATGTGCATGTGGTGATGTCTACAATAATCATTTTAATTTAACTCAATAATATTTTGAAGTATGACTGAATCAACCCAACTATAAGGCTACACCAACTAAAGTATTTTAAAGTTTCAAATCAGGTAGAAAAACTGTCTTAACTGTGCAGTTTCACAGTTTACAGTGTAGTTTGAGCAGCTTGGACCAGTTTGGATACTGTGCATTAGGATTTCCCAACAGGGAGTAAAAAAGCATCTAGAAATTGAAACAGTTTATTTCCTTTTACAACAGCAAATGACAAGGTCTATTTTCCCCCAATTAAATCTTAATTTAAGAAATCAGGCCTGCTGAACTGAAAGCTTTACAGAAATAACTCCTCCTTTTCATTTAATGTGGGTTGTACTACTCCTTAGTTCCAGTGGATGAAAACCTCCCTTCTGATGGTGTTCAGTGATACACAAAATCACCTCTAAGTTGGGAGCCCAATAAAACTGTGGGCATGGCTATGCGCTCTGCAGACCTTGTCAAAGTAATTGGTTTCTTTGTGCAGGGTGAATGCTCCGTAAATGTGGCCCAGCATTAAGGAGTCACTCTTCTTTGTCACAGGAAGCGAACAAAGCAGCCAGTTGTTTCCTAAACAGAGACTTTGAAATCCATGTGGAAATCCTGTCTATTTCACAGGATAGACTAAACCAGCTTCTGTTTAACTTGTCTAGATTGCGTTCAGCACCATGACTTTTTGACCCCATGCCACCTGAATCCATTTTTTACCTTTTTCCCTATTTTTTAAATAACTTTTAATATCTTAAATCTTTCAATATTTTACAATCTTTTAATAAATTTTAATATCTGATATCTTCTAATATCCCTGAAAATGAAAGAATTTGTATGTACCATTGGTTGCATTTACTTGATCAAAAATGTGTTAATATGAAATAGTATTGCAATTTAAAATAACTATGCACGCTCAAGAAGCAAGTTTTTTTGTGTGATCATACCCAAAATCCCACCAGTGTTCAGTATATATCAGGGGTGGCGAACTCCGGTCCTGGAGAGCCGCAGCCCTGCAGAGTTCAGCTCCAACCCTAATTAAAACTCACCTGCCTGTAGCTTCCTAGTAACCCTTCAGACCTTGATTAGCTTGTTCAGGTGTGTTTGATTAGGGTTGAAGCAAAACTCTGCAGGGCTCCAGGACTGACGTTCACCACCCCTGGTATATATGGTCAAAAGTTTGGAATAATAAAGATTTGTATTGTTTTTGAATATTTTATTGTTTTTTATATTTACAGTAAAATTTTGAAATATTCTTACAAGCTAAATCATAATTCCTGTTATGGCAAAGCTGATTTTTTTAGCAGCCATTGCATTAACAACTGGCTGCATTGACCCCACATTTTTCTACAGATGTCAAAAGAAAAAAGTCTATATATTCAATATTTTGACTGAGTCTTTCATCAGGCTTTCAACATTCCCCAGAAAAACCGAAAGAAAAATGACCTTTTTAATTTTTCTTTCCTGTCTTGTGATTCTAAATAAAGAAGCAATGTGACATGCTAATGTACCTAAAACACCCTGCCATTAAGATCAGGCCTTATATAGAAAATGGAGACAAATGACAAGTTTCAAAGCGATAAGAATTCAGTTTGTCATAATAAGCAGCCCCACCTCTAAACCACCCCATTCCTGAGCTCATTTCCTTTGTAATCATTGGCACAAACAGTGACTGGCTGGTGGAGAGTGACAGCTGAGCATGTCCTTGAGGGCTGATTTGCATAGAGGGATTTAGGCAGAGGTAATTGATAGAAATGATGCCTCAATAAGCAGTTAATGGTGTGATGCTGGTGTGTTTACCCCCCCCAGAGAGACGGAGGGTGATGGAGAGTGCACCTGCTAATCTACTGATAGACAGATAGCTGCAATCCATGGAGGAGAAAAGCAACTGCCTTTGATATCAGTGGGAATGATAACACATAGCTTTCTCAGGATACAGTCTCATGAGGGATGTGCTCATGAAACAAATCCAGCCATGGCCACATAATGGGACTTTTTAATAACCGTATGCTTCAAGGTCACCCTCTATAGTCTATTGCACCTGCACACTTGAGCTTTTCTTTCCCCTTGACTTGAGTTCATGCTCATACTCCTTTTCCTTTGTTATATAGTTGATCTATATAAAGGCCAGTACCATAAAAGAACTCACCTCACCTCACCACTGTCATTGATTGAGCTGGCAGGAAGGATGAATCACGAAAGAAGTTGAGAATTGTTTTTCCAGTTAGACCTCCTATATGTTTTAAATTAACATAGGAATATTAAAATGAGGTGCAGCTGTGAATGTCTGTGTAATAAAATGTAATAATACTGGAGCTAGGGTTTGCATGTGCTGTTCAAATGTCTATTGCGTATAATTATTACAGTATGTACAATATTGTTCAAAAGTGTGGAGTCAGTAAGTTTTTGTTTTTTAAAGAAATTAATAAATTATTCAGCAAGGATGCATTAAATTGACACATATTGTTTCTTGAGCACCATATCAGCTTATTAGAATCATTTCTGAAGGATCATGTGACACTAAAGACTGAAGAAATGGCGGCAGAAAATTCACCTTTGCCATCACAGGAATAAACTGCATTTTATATCACAATATTAGTTTTTACAGTGTTTTTGATTAAATAAATAGAGCCTTGGCGAGCATAAGATAATTCTTCACATTTCAAAAAAATGTTGTCAACTGACAACCTATATAGTAAATGAAAAATTCATTTAGTCCACTCTGAAACCCTTTAGAAACACCAGTAAGACAAATGACACATGCTGTAACTTTTACTTGTGATTCTTGGAAAATATACCAAAACATAGTTAGTATAAAACTACAATACACTTTTGATCCTGCATCTCAAATTGATTATTTCCCTTCCATTGTGAAAATAGAGCATGCAAACTCTATCAAAACCTGCAGGGAACTACACATGGTCACTACACATAACGCAGATGGCTGTGGAAATCTCTCTGGATCTGTCAAAGACGGGGAGGACTGTTTTGGAGGGAAAAACTCCCCATCGCTCTGGTACTACTATCAAAACAGGGATCTAGAACAGAGCACTTGGCTGTCTCCCTCCAGAAATGTCCCAACAGCTGACAATGTCTGTGTGAATGTGTGTGCTTGTGTCTGGACCTGTCACATTAGATTACAGAGCACTTGTCTGTGCACTGCAGAAGACATTTTAGAATAAAGGAAAGGGCAGGGAAGTCATAAACTAGATCTACAGCTACAGTCCTGTTTGCTGTTCACCATAAATTGTTGTTTTTTTTCCAAATCTTCTACAAAAAGATAATTCATCTGATGTGAAATCCCACACTAGACATTAATGACATGTTAGACAAAAACGTTTGCATAACAGCCTCCATTTTCAGCATTTTCTCATATATGCATGTTGATAGAGACCGGGACAGGTTTGCTTTAAAACATGACAGAAAGTGATTTCAGAGAGTGTGGCTCGGCAACAAAAATGATGTGTTGTGCATTCATACAGTACATACAGGTGCATCTCAATAAATTAGAATGTCGTGGAAAAGTTCATTTATTTCAGTAATTCAACTCAAATTGTGAAACTCGTGTATTAAATAAATTAAATGCACACAGACTGAAGTAGTTTAAGTCTCTTATTTAATACAAGAGTTTCACAACTTGAGTTGAATTACTGAAATAAATGAACTTTTCCATGACATTCTAATTTATTGAGATGCACCTGTAAAGTTGGAGACATTTCAAATGTGTCAGTGCTCCCTTTTTTCAGTAAATTACAGGTTACCGTGCCAACCATAATTACAGAAGCCGCATCACTGGACACCCAGGAAATAGCTGTGTGTTTGAATAGATACGGCCAGAATCGCCAAAGCAGAGGATGGATGGGAATGTTGCTTTGTTGTTTGAGGGGGGTTTTGCAGTACACCTACTTCTCAGTCATGTTGTTTGAATTTTAAATGCATAACTTTAAATTGTAAAAAAGGACACTGCACAATCGTTACCCTATTTCCGCTTGATCTGACTGTTAAATATTTGTATTGCAGTAATCTAATGTGACTTAATGTGGTCAGAATGATTCAGTTACTAAAAGGATAGTTCGCCCAAAAATGAAAATTCTGTCATTATTCACCCTCACCCTCAAAAAAGAAGATATTTTGAACAAAAATAGTTTTGGTTACCCTTGACTTTCATTGTATGGACCAAAATATTTTTTCAAAACATCTTCTTTTATGTTCCACAGAAGAAAGAATGTCATACTGGTTTGGAACCAGGGTTATTTTAGTTAACTCAAATTAAAACCTTGGGGGGGGGAAATCATTTCTAGAAATAAAATAAGCATTAACTGAAATAATCTAATATAGATAAATATAATAATTAGTTTTAATAAATAAATAAATATATATAACTTATTTCAGCTAGTTGCCAAAGCAACATTTCTCTTCTAGTTTAACTTGATAAAATAACTAAAACTAAAACTGAAATAAAAATTACTAAAAACTAGATAGAATTTTTATTAAAAAGCAAGAACTAATATAAATGACAAAAACATACAACATAATTGTGTTAACTACAATTAAAATGTAAAAAGAAAAAATATATTTAAAAAAAATTCTAATAATATCTTAGTGATACTAACATTGTTTGGAACAACATAAGGCTGAGCAAAAAAACAAACAAAAAAAGTCTTTAAATAATACTTGAATGAAACCAGCATATTTTAGCACATAGGTTACCTAAAAAAAATAAATAGCCTAAAATAAAATTACACTGTAGGATTTGTGTTGGTACAATAGGCAAGAGACTTTGATTTAAAATGTCATTTGTCTGTCGTGATTGCTGAGAAAGTCCAAATCGATTCTGATGTCTGCAGCAGACAGATATTCTGTCGGCATGTACGTCTAATCAGAGACAGAGCCATGGATGTTCTGCAAACAATGAAAACAAATATAGAATTCAGAATGTCCAAAGAAGTCAAAAAGTTGTGAGCTTCACAAGTCAGTACTAGCTTAAGTATCAGTTTTCTGATGAACCTGGAAAAAAAATGTAACTCTTTTGAACTTTTCCAAATCAAAATCATGTTGACAGTGTCTGGTCTTAATGTCTTCTGTCAAAGTCTTCTGAAACTCTTTGAAGAATTCAGAGCTCTGATTGTTTATTAAGGGCATGATTGTACTTGAAATTAAATATTTTCCAACAAGGGAATTTGGTTGAAGTAAGATCAAAGGACAGAGAACGAAAATGTACAACACACACACAAAAGGAAATCCTTCTAAGGCCATCACCACGAAAGGGAATTTCATTTTCAAAGTGAAACCTCCCAGAGACTCAAACTTAATTACTCAATTAATCATGTACATTCTCTGTGCCACCCATTGTAGTATGATTATAATAAGCTGCACTAATTAGAGGAACCCCATGTGAAGCTGGATCAAACAGTGCCAAGGCAAATCCAGGACTTAATGTTTCCAGTGTCTCCAAACCGTTAAAGCCAAAACATTCATTTAATACCGGGTTAAAAACAAACAGCTCAAAACTCAACTCAACTCAAAAACTGAACTGAAAATATATGGTGTGTATCAATACTCCTGTAATAACTAGTGTTTTTACAGCAACATCAGCTTTCTCACATGTTAATATAGAAGTGTCTAATAAATTAAATGTTTAACAGTTATTTGTTCATCTCTTACTAGTTAAAACGTATCATGCCAACTTGTTACCTTCAATTGAAATTATAACCAATAGAATCTTCTTTATATTTACAGAAATACGGTTAATCAGGCAGTAAACTACTACTACTGCTACTTACAGCCAAGCATAACTTTCTATCAATAAACCTTTAAAACAAGACAGTCTCCCATTAAATGAGGTTTTGGCTGCTTCTGTTGTTCTATTGTGTGGCAGAATGGTTTAGGGATTTGATAAAGATACGCTCATATCATTATTCACATCACTCATATGATTATTATTAAACATCACTGAACCTATTTGTGTCCTGACAAAGAGGCAAAATGATAATGACAGTTTTAAAACACACACACACACACACACACTTTTCAGATTTTCAAAAAACAGATCGTTCTGTATGAATATTAGCTAAAAGTCCCCACAAGGTCATAATTTACTGGTATTACTATCTTTTTGGTCCTCATAACGTAGAGAGTACCAGGTACACTGCTGTTCAAAAGTTTGGGATCAGTAAGATTTTTAAAGTTACATGATCCTTCAGAAATCATTCTAATATGCTGATTTATAATCCATGTTGGAAACAGTTGTGCTGCTTAATATTTTTGGGACCTGTGATACTGTTTTCAGGATTATTTGACAAATAACAAATTAAAAAGAACAGTGTTTATTCAGAATAGAAATGTTGTGATACAATATACACTACTATTCAAAAGTTTGGGTTCTTTTTTTTTTTTTAAAGAAATTACTACTTTTATTCAGCAAGGATGTGTTAAATGGATACAAAATAGTAAAGACTTAACATTGTTAGAAAAGATTTCTAGTTTGAATAAATGCAGTTCTTTGTAACTTTTCATTAATCAAAGAAAAAAGTATCACAGGTTCCAAAAAATATTAAGCAGCACAACAGTTTTAACACTGATAATAAATTAGCATATTATAAATTAGCATGATTTCTGAAGGATCATGTGACACTGAAGACTGGAGTAATGGCTGATGAAAATTCAGCACTGCATCACAGAAATAAATTATATTTTGGAGCATATTAAAACAGGAAACCAATATTAGAAATTGCAATAATATTTCACAATATTACTGTTTTTTTCTGTATTTTTGCATAAGAGATTTAAAAAACATTACAAATCTTACTGATCCCAAACTTTTGGATGGCAGTGTATACACACACACACACACACACACACACTCATATAAATACTGTACATGAAGGTAACAGACTGTTTGAATGCAGCAAAATTTATATTTCAGATGCATTTTCAGGACAGCAATGAAGTGTGTAATGAGATTTGAGTTTGAAGAATTAATCTGACATATGTTTTCTCTTTAACTATTTAAGACAAAGCATTAAACACATCCCCTCAATCTTTAACTTTTAAAACATCTCTGTTAGTTTTTAAAAGGGCAGGGGACCATCCACACTGTGGGACAGAAAAGGCATTAAGTAGTTGAATGTTAATGATCCTTGACTCAGTCCATCAATTTCCTAGATAGGAAATGCAGCAGCATATCAAACAAAGTTTCGGAGTTATTTAAAATTAAAAGTGACGGTTCATGCCATTTGATTCAGCATTTTCCCTCTGTTATTCCAGGTGATTGGTGGAAATCTCAATCATATCTGAGCATATATATATATATATATATATGAACATGTTTTGTTCATCTGAAGAGTTTGTGAATTTTCTAGAAAGAAAACGCACTGATGCTCTTGATTATTCCGGTCACCATAGCAACAGGAACATCAGCAGCTGTTTTTTTCCTTGTTTTATCCAGCTTAACTTTTCTTCACACTAATGTCCTTAAAAGTTTTACAACAAATGGGTTATACTCAGGGCTTTGTTGTCGTTGTCTTCTTCCCCCTTGTGTCATGTTACATTCTCATGTAAAACTCACTTTTCAAGAGAGCTATGAAAGTCAGAGTGGCTCACCAGGTAGGAAGCTGCGTCGCTCTGCAGATCAATAGAGTGCTACACAATCAGATACATCTGCACCATCAGGACCTCATGCTGGGCGTCTGGAACAATATGATAAAGCCAAAAATGAGAGGGGAATCTGTAGATAGGAAATAGGTAACAAGATGAGACTGAAACCAAATAGATCCTTTGATGCATTTGATGTGTAACCAAACAGTTTATCAGATGACTGGTTACGCAACAATCACTGGCATTTGTGAAAAAAGAGACATACTGAAAGTCCTTTTGTTATTTTTAAAGTGATGTTTAAAATCTATTATTATTATTTTAGGTGCACTAGCACTCCCAAATGATCAACTTCACACATGCTGTTTATGTCATAAATGAAGATGTGCGAAATATAAGTAAAAATAGGCCACTCTACTCCATGTAAAACTAGTTCAGTGACAAGAGTGGTTCATTAATTGAGCAGCCGAGTGCTCTGCCTTCTCTAATCAAACCTGTGTTTTTACTCGCATACTCTACAATGTGTCTGTGATTCAATTATGGACCTATAAAACGGATTTGTTTTAAAAGTAAAAATAGACTGATATTTTACTGTGTCCTGCCCACATTCACTCTGCCAAACTCCAAAACATTTTGAAAGGCTGTTAAAGCACTCATTTCAATAACTTTTCTTTTTTTTTTTCATTTTGAAAGCATTTGCTTTCAGTAAGAGGCCTTTCAAAAATAGATTTGAAAATAAGGATTCTAATGAACGGGTGAAATGGTTTGGCAATTTCCATGCTTGCATTAAAACTCATTTCCATGGTGTAGGACGACTGAATCCGAGCACATAAAAACTGAAGGTCTTTTGCTGTTAGTTTGAAAGAACCCAATATGCACTAGTAGTTCAAACATCCTTGAGTCTTTTTGCAGTTTTATTTGAGCATTTGAGAAAATATGGTAAAAGGCTTTTTAGAAGATTGATCAGACATTTCATAAGGCTTCTGCAATGCTGTTATTGTTAGATTATGTTAGTTATTCAAATAACACACAATCTTCCTGTTATTTCTTGATCAAACATATAAAGTTGTAATAACTTAATGTTTGTCTGCAGCAGTAAAAGTAGATCTTGGTGAGAAAAAAAGATAGAAAGGTGGTGATTGTGGTTTAGAATTATTTTAATGTCAGTGGAATTTAACATTGATGTTTCTTTTATTTGATGCAGTATTTTATTGGTGTGGGACTCTCTCTCTCTCTCTCTCTCTCTCTCTCTCTATATATATATATATATATATATTGTAATAATAAATATATTTTATTTGACTAATTTATTATTTATTTGTATATAATGTATATAAAAATCATTGATTTATTTTTAAACTAGGATACTATTTTTAAAAGCTACACTAATGACTAGATTATCCTAGAATTGAAAGACCTTTGATGCTTTGACACTTTGAACTGAATCAGCATGGCATGAATCATTACTCTGCAGTGTGAAGTGTTGCAAGAGAGTGTGAAGTGTTGTAAAGAGAGTCTTTGAGAGCAATCTACTTTGGCAAATAAAAATTACACAGCCATTTATCTTTGAAAGATTTAGCCTCATTCTTCATGTTGTTGCGTCAACTTGCCCAAATGAAACTCCCAAGTTTTATAAACACTGGCCAAAAGACAGCATCACTCTGAATGCATGACTAGCTCCAGCAGTGAGGCTGTAGTTAGGCCATATGAAGATGGAGTGTCACATCTTCACATTGTCTCTTGATACGCCGCCGGCCTATTGGCCAATTAGCAGACCCTGAAGCCAGAAGAGAACCTTCCGTCATCACTCTCTCCCTCCATAAACAGGAGCTGATGAAGAGAGCAGCAGGGGTTTTGTCTAAGTGCCATCTCACACCAGGCCTAATCTCCCCACAGATGCCTCGTCTGTGTCCTCTAATGAAGACTAAACTTACTCTCAGCAGCCGCCTGATTGAGGCGAGACGCTGATGCCTTATAGAGGAACTGAAATGAAATCGAGAGAGACAGCCAGGTTTAATAAATCAAGAATTTTTTTTAATATCTCAACACATTGGACTGAAGTTTTGATGAGGGAGATGATGAAACTCTTTCAATGAGCGGCAAGAAAATCTTGAAAAATTAGAACCCAGCCCTGTTGCCAGTCGCCCGCTCGATCACTGCAAATGTGGTCTTCACTGGGTATTCGGCTACACCTTAGGCAAGATAACAAATTGTAGGGAATGAATATATATGAACTACAAAGGGCACTGCAAATGGTATAGGCCAGGAACAAGTGTGAACTGATAAATCATTTCATAGGAAATAAAGAGAGAAAGTTGGCCATAAGTCAGTGTGTATTGCACAAACTTTTTTTTTTTTTTTTAAACTTACTTTTTATACAGTTTAAAAGAGTGGTTCACTCAAAAATGAACATTTGCTGAACATTTACTCACCATCAGGCTATCCAAGATGTAGATGAGGTTGTTTATCCATTGAAACAGATTTGTAGTAATGTAGCATTACATCACTGTCTCACCTGTGGATCCTCTGCAGTGAATGGGTGCCGTCAGAATGAGAGTCCAAACAGCTGATAACAACATCACAATAATTCACAAATAATCCACATGACTCAAGTTCATCAATTAATGTCTTGTGAAGTGAAAATCTGCATGTTTGTAAGAAACAAATCCATCATCAAGGCGTTTTAAATTTAAACCGCTGATTAGAGAAGTTTACCATACCATTGCACCAGAACAGTTGACATGACATTTTGATTATAAATTATTAGGTCAAAAAAGATCAATATCAGTTACATGCATTTAGTAAATAGATTTAATTTTAATTTCATGCCGCCTTGTGTTGTCTGGATTTTGTTTTATATGAAACATTTTGTGAAGTGAACTTCTATAGATGAGTATATAGAGAGCAGTGGACACTGTCAAACACAGCTGGAATTGCCAGAGAATTTTGAATGTTTTAAAGTTTTTGGTAAATGCTAACAAGCTGATTGACTTTTTTTTTTTTTTTAGATGTTTTGTTATTATGTTCAAAGTGTTGTTTTTTTGAGTGACGGTGCCTACTGTTGTTATGTTTCCAAAACAGAAAAGAATATGACTGCCTCAAGGAGTTTTTTCACAAATGCCTCAAGGTAGTTTTGAGAAATATCATTAAAATGATTTACATTTACATGAGATATGAGTCTTCTAGAAAAAGCTTGGAGCGGGTTGCTTTCTCATGGCCAGTGCAATGCTGGTGTCACATGACCTGCCATGTCATCTAATTATCCAGTTGCTGCTGAAAAATTCTAACAATAGCATGTTTACTTCATAAATCGCTGTAGGCAACCATAAATACGAAAATACATCTAAACAAAACAAGCAAACTAAACAAAATAATATACATAACATACACACACATATAACAAAACAACAGTACTCATGCATAGACTAGAGTGAAGGTATATCGCACACACGCTGATCCAACGGACCAAGCTGAATGAGTACGAGTGGGGAAAAAATCTAACTATCAGTCCCTGCTGGAGTGATAAAACAAACCACGACAACCCATGGCTACCAGGCTACAGATCAGGGATAAATGCCATTGCATCGAGCACAAACACAGCGGTCACAGCCAGCACACAGCATAGAGAACTCACAGCAGTCTGGTTACAGAGCAGTGTAGTTGAATTCAAAAATGTTATGTGGATGTGATGGAACAAAAGAAAAGGAACAAACAGAGAAAAAAAAGAAGAAAAGGAATAAAGTAGCAATAGTTAACAAACTTCATGAACCCAGGCTGATAGCCATTAGTACTATAACTAATATGTACATGCTAAAAGTAAACAGGAACTTGACTGACTTCATTTATTAAATGGATAGTTTACCACAAAAAAAAATAATAAATTAAATTAGCTGAAAACTTACTCACCTGCAGACCACGTCAGATGTACATGAGTTTGTTTCTTCATCAGAACAGATTTGAAGAAATTTTGCATTACATTACTCTGCTCACCAGTGGATCCTCTGCAATGAATGGGTGCTGTCAGAATGAGAGTCCAAACAGCTAATTAAAACATCACAATAATCCAAAATTAATTCACATGACTCCAGTCCATCAATTAACTTCTTGTAAAGTGAAAAGTTAAGTGTTTGTAATAAAACAAGTCCATAATTAAAACGTTTTTAACTCCGAATGAGTCCTCTATCCGCAATTTTGTTTTCTCCAGTGAAAAAGTTTCTCACCTGAATCAGGGGAGAAATATTCACAGATCAAGCACCGTTTAAAAGTGAAAACAGTCTAAACAAATATGTCAATGGATTTTTATATGAAAGGACAACAGGGGATGGACTTTTTCACTGGGAAAAAAAGTTATTATGGTCTCACATTATGGTCTCATATTTTGGAAAGAAACCATTTTTTATTAATTACAGTTTATTACAGTCATGTGGATTATTGTATTGTATTGTTTGGATTCTCATTTTGATGGCACCCATTTGCTGCAAAGGATACTTTGGTTAGCAAGTGAGGTAATGTTAAATTTCTCCAAATCTGGTCCAATGAAGAAACAAACTCATCTACATCTTGGATGGTCTGAGGGTGAGTACATTTTAAGCAAATTTTCATTTTTGAGGGGAAATATTCCTTTAATTTCATCCTATGTTTTTTTTTTCTAATTAAACCTTAAAAGGAAAAGGATCACCCAATCAGCCCTTTCACAATAACTGCATTTATGGTCAAAGAAATTCATTTCAAGGTGAACCTTCTCAGACAAGACATTTTGTACCTCACATTTTTAAAATAACCCTTTCTCTCTGAGCAAACCTTTCTGAGAAATCTAGCTGCCAGCTTGTTTCAAAACCGCATGCATCTATAGCAGAACTGTCCTCTGTTGTAACAGGAGATCATAATGGATGACCTGAATAAAGAAAACAGTTGATTACATGCATCAAACTTTCAAATGACCCCACTGGTTCCATCACGCAGAAAATTGTCACAAAAATAAGCCTTTGAAAGCAGCATGAAGCTTCTAACGGCAGCGAATAATGTCAAAGCCTTTTATTCAATCTGCCTCTAACCAAATGTGTCATTCTATACGGTACAGTAGGTGTGCTGCCCTGCACCCAGAGGTGGAAAAAGGACCTCCATCTGGATTCCTGTTGCTTTCAACAGACAAGAACATTGGAAAGGATCTATGTATGTGTGTACATTTCTAACTGCGGTACCATCTGTCAAGGCTCTAATACACACAGAAACAGATGTGCCACCTCATGTTATATGGATGAGAGTGGCAGGTAAAAACAGCATTTCTGGATTACTCTATGACAGATCCTCATTTAGTCCTGTATGGATGCGCCCAAAGGCAATGACCTTCTTCACACTTACATGCCTGTAGACCTGCAGTGGTCGAATACTGCCATGCATGGAAAAAACATGTAGTGGACAATGCTGTGGAGAACTGAACCAAAAATAATAACACTACTCAACTCCTTTTCAGGAAAACAGAGAAGCTTTTTCAGTAACAAACAACTCAATTATCTGATGGGTAGTGGAATAACTTGACAACTCCTTAATATTCCTATATTTTGTAATATTTTAGATTGTATTAGTGAAAAAAATAATCATGTGTTACAAAGAATGATTCTAGAAAAATTATGAGAAATTAATTAATTCAGTAAAAAAGTAACTGTCTGTCTGCATTGTTGGTAATAATTTCACTCTGTATACAGTAGAAGTACAGTATTCAAATGTACAAATGTACAGTATTCATACACGCTCAAATGTTAATTATATTGATTCACATCAACGGGGGATCGAAAACAGTGGCAAAGAAGAAAAATAAAGTTTTAAGAACAGAACCACTTCAGTCTCATTTAAGTCACAATTTCACACACTAAACCAGTAAACACGAAGTAAAATGTTTACTGATTTATAATAGATAAAATCTCCATGGTTAACCTGTTGTTGACTTGCTGTAATACACCAAATATAGAGACTTTCTAAATGTGAGAAATTTATTTCAGTCTATTTCTGTCATTAGGTTCAATGAAGTTACAGTAGCAGGGTGAAGAGTAGGCAATGGGCATGTTTTGATGAGATCTAAAATAAACTCATCCTACAGTATTTCTAAAACAATGCTGTAAATTCATGCCAGAACATAATTTTCCTTAGTAACTTTATTTCAGCACTGACACACCAAACAAAGCAAAAGGCAGATTAGTAAGGTTAATGTCCCTCACAGACCATCAAAAGCTTCATGTGTGCCGAATACCCCTCTCTGTTGTTATTGGTTATTAATTCTTACTTCTAATTGTTGTTTTCATTGCATGAGAACTAATGAAGTGATGATCTCTGTATTTGTGCTCCATTATGCTCATAAAAGTGTTTCAAATGCTTTCAACTGTGATCTCCAGTTTCCGAACCCTCTCACGGTCATCTGGCCTGACTGGAGTTTTGACTTTCTTAATAAGCTTTGGTGGGTGCGTGTACTGAGCATAGACCATGAACTCTGACCTCAACAACACTTAATAACACTTATCAACTTCCAGATCATGTATTTGTGCTCCATTATGCTCATAAAAGTGTTTCAAATGCTTTCAACTGTGATCTCCAGTTTCCGAACCCTCTCACGGTCATCTGGCCTGACTGGAGTTTTGACTTTCTTAATAAGCTTTGGTGGGTGCGTGTACTGAGCATAGACCATGAACTCTGACCTCAACAACACTTAATAACACTTATCAACTTCCAGATCATCTGTCATTTTTAAAACGGTCGTGACCCTTGCAGTATCTCTTACGCTTTCACATGTGAGTGGAGAAGTCTGTGGTTTTTCATTTCATGTTGTGCCCTCATTAATGCTCGGACCTCTTCATATCTGTAGAAAACATGTGATGATTAATCAAGTTACCATGGCAACAAGGAGGTTAGCATGAAAAGGCAGATGGCAGTTAAATCATCCAAACTCATACATAAATAATAGAATGCACAAAAATACTGCCAAATAATGGTTTTACGTAAATCTTACCTTTATATGGGAAAAAAAGCTCACAATTGACTGTAAACTGTGCACAAATTATCCAGAGCCAATGTCTTAATTAACTGCTTGTGGCTTAATTAATAAGACTGTCAAACACCAGTTCAATAAAGAAGTTAAGAAGTTCAGTAACTTATAGTTACATTTTAAAAATAATGCCCGTTACTTTGTCTATTTTTGCTCCACCAACAAAAACAGTCTAGTGTCGAAGTAATGAGGAAGTTTATTTTCAATAATTCTCTCTTGCACTCCCAGACAAAAAATAATCATCCACAGCACCTCCGATGATCCACAGACATCATCAATTAATCCTCACAATAGTGCCAAACGATGCCACGACATAGTTCGTATTTTGTTCATAATTTAATGTGTTAAAACGAATCGGTTGAGTGAATTATTCAATGACTAACCTAGAAAGTCTACCCTTGTTCTTTTCTTGAATGAATCATTGTTTCTGAATGAATCGCTACAATGAATTGTGTCTATGAATCACTCAAATTGCCTGCTACTTGTTGCCACCTACTGGCATATCGATGTAATCTGCATAAAGAGTCCTCAAATGAGTGAGACAAACTGTGAAAAGTACAACTAAAAGTCAGCAAACTAACATCTGTTTATTAGAATTTTCTAGGGCACTTTTTTCCATTCCAAGTTGTGTCCATTTGTATCAAGTAGCCTTGATAGTTTTGTTTGAGAGCACTTCGCAGCCAGCAATCAAATACATGCACGCATAGTCTCGTAAATGCATATTAGACCACAGAGAGTTACTCATCGATTGTGGTGTGCATGAGCAGACATTTTAATGGAGTCAGAACCTCTGAATGAGCCTTGCATGGTGATGTGTGAAGTTGCTTCTGTTCTGATTCAGTAAGTTTTGATGTTGTACTTGAAGCACACCAGAATCTCTACTCTTTTTCGCATCGAGAAACGAGTGGAATGAATTCATCACATGCCAGAAGTTTAGTTTTTTTTATTTATTTAAGAGCTACTGATTCATTAAATCCCATAAAAATCTAGAGAGCAACCACGGGGGAACAGAAGCAAGCAAAAACTTTGACAAAGTAATTGTGCACACATCTTTTCTTACATAATTCACTCATTTACTCTGTTCATAATGAACACCCATTCCAATTCCCAATCACCACACAAAAAGTTCGCCAGAACTTCATTATGCAATCACAGTGCATGCAGTACAAGAGCACTTCTCAATGGCCATTACAAAAATATCTCTTTATAAACAAGCTCAGAGAAGCTTTTATTATTCTGTAGGTCTAATCCATCTCAGGTGGGCTGTTGAGACTAACCATACACTCTTCTGTTTTAGATCCATTTTAATCACACGCTCCTCTGTTAAAGCAAGAAAATTGCTGCATTACAAAATCACAATAAATTTAGTTATAATACAAGTTAAAATGTATTAATTGCACTAATGCGTCTCCTAATAAAAGGAATAACTTCAAATTAGATTTCAAATTAGATTAGAATTAGATAATGTTTACCCATTCACTATGCTAAATTAATTAACTCAAATGAAGATAATGCGCTGACAGACATTGTTGACAGTGCAGCACAATCTGAGATAAAAATCTACACTGTGAGATTTGCTATTGGCAGACTTACCAGAAAAATCCTTCATGCAGCTTCTGTCATTTGTGTAGGAAAGGAAAACAGCTGGTAAGTTAGGCATGGAGGCATTTGCATTTCCTTAGGTCAAACAAAAATTCCAACAAGTGTTTGTAAATATGTGAGATAGTGTTAGTGACCAGCTGTACAGTAGCTGTCAAACACATCTAAACTGAACTACCACTTTCAGTGTGCAGCAACTTCTAGATGTCAGTGATGCATTTAACAATCTCTTTGTCAAATCCGTCCGAACTCCAAGGACGCTGCAAACCGAGCACATCTGTCAAACACTTCCTTAAATCTCCAAAGACATTGACTTTGGGCAGGGAAAGACTGCCTAAAATACAGAATTCCCTGTGGATTTCTAGCAGTGCTTGTTTATATTGAAATGTCACTAGCAGTTAAAGTCCTGTTACTTCAGATGCCTGGTCTGTCAGCATCTGCTGGGGAGGAAGGAACAGAGCATAAAAAAGTCTCACCACATTTCCCATTCAATCTCAGACCTCCGACATCTCAAAGCCCATAAGAGCGCTTATGGACCTCGGCAGAAACTAAAATTATAAAATGAATTGTGTCATTATTTTTGGAGTATGACGCTGCATTCGACTATTATTTGTACCCCTATACACTATACCCTCTACACTTTAACGAGATCACTTCACATTCGCTGTAATCATCACCTTCAACTTTCCACATCAAAATTTGAAATGACACTTGAGACCTTGTCGCTGCTCAGGCTATAGTTTAAGGTTATTCTGCCGTTTAAATGAATAAATCTTCTGAAAGGGATTATTTACTCAATCACACGTTGTTATAAACTCATATGCCATTTTTGTACAGTACAACAAGAGTTGCAGAATACTGAACTGATAAAAATGTCACTGATGTTTAGCACATATATATATATATGTTTGTCCATACATTATTACAAGAAAGGTCAGTGGGGTTGTTTTGGATGCCATTAGCTTTAATTATATAGAGAAAAATAGTTTAAATATCTTTGTATGTGTGTGCGTTCCAAAGAAGAAAGAAAATCCTAATTTTTAGTTTTTGGTGACAAGAGTTTATTGATAATTGTTTATGTTTATTTTTCGGGTATCTTAATAAGTGACCACTCATTCTTTTAGTTTTCTTTCATTTAAAGTAAAAGGAACGTCTCGGTTACGTATGGTAACCCTCGTTCCCTGAAGGAGGGAACGGAGACGTCACGTCGGATGACCGACGAAATTGGGATCTCGCTTAGAGAGACCAATCTCCTTCGAGTGTAAACTAAACGAGCCAATGCACATTGGCATGCGATTATTGCATCCAGCTGCCGCTGATCACAGCGTGAGTAAATGTGCATTGGCTCGTTTAGTTTACACTCGAAGTAGATTGGTCCCTCTAAGCGAGATCCCAATTCGTCGGTCATCCGACGTGACGTCGAGAGTGACCGACTGAAAGGGAACAGTATCTTCCAACAGATGTTCACTGGCAAAATACATTCTCAAGCAATACATTCTCACCCGATGCTATACTGTGAAGGGTCTGACACTTTTAAAATATACTCAAATTAACATTCATGCATCTTTCCTTACAATCCATGAAGAGAACATAACTAAACACACACTTTGTGTGTTGGCAGACTTTAAAGCAGTGACTGATTCTTGCAGGCTTCCGTTATTATGTGACAGCCATGATAGTTGCTTTGATGACAGTGATTGGACTAAAGGCAGCAAGTTCAGCTATTCAGTCTGACAGTAAAGCCATTTATCATCATGAACTGCTGTGCTGTCCATCTGTGGAAAGGCTGATTGTGTTTTGTTCCTTCTTAGAAACTCTAATGCAAATGTTTCCGTAAAGAGACGAGTTGCCTTTCTGATGCTTCATGAAACCTGAAGCAATCTGTTAAGAAAAGGCTGTCTGGAACCAACAACAACAGCACTGCTAAAATATTCTAACAACTACTGAATGCATAGATTTAAATAAACACAATTTATTTTGTTACCAGAAAACAGTGGCACAAAAACAAAGTTCTGACCTGTCATTCATTTTCCATTCAGAAAACAGTTAAGTAACACTGACCCCTTGCATCTCTTCATTCCGAGAATCAGCAGCAGAAAATCCAGCAGAGGTAATTATGTACCATCGTGTGACATATGATTCAGCTTTCAATTCAGTCCACTAAGATTCACTTAATAAGAGCTAACCTCCTGGAGTGAATACCCAAAGGAAATCACTCCTGACTTTCTACCCGTTACACAGCAAGAATCACATATGATGTGTATAATATGTAATCTTTTTGTCTAGATTTGTATAATATATAATCTTTTTTTTTTTTTTGCAGCACCATTAAAGTGTCTACACAGTTGGAACTAATTATACAGAAAAGAATTATAAACTTTTTACCTTCTTTTTAAGACATAATTTATGGTCATATGTATATTTATTTCCAAAAAAACATTTTCGCCTTACTACAGCCCTTCAAAAACATTTAAAATTCTATGTCGATATGTGAAATAGCAATGATTTGCAGCTTTTCTAATCGTATGTACCCCACGGCCCCACCAGCAAGGCTCAAGTACCCCTTCATTGACACGAAACCAGAAATGAGTTTCTTCAAACTCATATACTTCTGAATAAAATTAGCATTATCCTTCATATAAAGTGGCCTGTATTACAATGATTTACTTTAGACGAAAAACAATTAATTCTGTGGGGGAATAACAGACTCACAGAGTAGCATCTCATTTAATTTGTTTTTCTTTGTTTTGAGGAAGGGAAATACATTTATTGCAGTTGTTTTAGTTTATTCATAAAGATTTTTACTGCCATTTTTATTCATTAATATTGTAATATATTATTATTGTCTTGTTTTTATACATTTTTTCTTTTTCATTGTCACCACATTGGTTGTATTGATGCTTTAAAACTGATGCTTTAACCCTCTGGGGTCCGAGGGTGTTTTGGGGCCCTGGAAAAGTTTTGACATGGCTGACATTTGTGCTTTTTTCAGTTGCTTACAAACATTTGAATGTCTAAAGTTTAATAACACTGTAATCAGCACAAACTGTGCTACAATAATATGTGAGCAGCATGTATGTACGTGATTGTGTTTTTGAGAAAACAAGGTTTATGCGTGCTTAGTGAAAAACTACAATTTTAAAGTCACTGAAATAAGGCCATAAAACACATACAGAACATTTGTTCACAAGACTTTTATCTTATTATTTTATCTCATTAACTATAAATGAGAACTGTGAGGGATGAGACTAATTCTATTTTTCTTATTAAATACAAAATAAACGAAACAAAAAAGAATAAAATTAGTTGTCATTACTTTCCTCTTATGACATTCCTAATACATAACTTTTATGTCAAAATTTCTATTGTAAATGTTTAACAGTGCAAAATTACAATCTGGGTTTCATTTAGCTGTAGGATAGGAGAACCAGAAGGGCTGATCTGTAAAACAGAGGTGGGGTTCAGTGGTGTATAAATGACACAGGAAGTGGTTGTACAGAAACATGCTGTTTTGTAGGTCATTCTGTCAGAGTAGAGTGACCCCACATAGGGGAAAGCTGACTGCTTCCTCCAGCACTCCTAGGATCCTGTTCCCTCCATCCCAATTCAAGTGAGTTACAAAACCAATTCTCGGCCAAGCTTGAATACACCGCAGCAAACACTGTGAGTGTGTGTGAGTCTGAAACAGAAAACACTGTGTGTGTGGTGGAAGAAACCCTGGACAAAAAAACACAAGTGAGTGTAAACACTCAGTGAAGCAGTAAACAAAAACATCCATCCTACAAAGGGCAGCCCACCGCAACGGTACAATAATTCTCTTCACACTGAATCTGATCAACAAGTGATCACTCTTTTTCTGTGCATTAGACAAATGCTTATGCAGTGCAGTTTACCATTGAAACTTCCACGATAATCTATGATTATCTAAGGTGACTGCAGATTTCTGCAATCATAAACATATATAAATTATAAAGGGGGACAGTTCAATGCTGAATGTACAGTTAGTACTGTGACAAAATATGGTACAGTTTTTTACTTTATAGTATGTTCTGTCCTTTGTGCATCTGCCTGCATAGAAGCGTGACAGATAGCTAACAGTCTGACTAATATCATATTAAAAAAATTATATAAATATATATATAATAAATAATTTAAAAAATTTAAATGTAAAAAATATTCTGAAACTTCTGAGGTAAGGTTTAAAGGTAATTTTAATCATATTCAGTTCAAGACCATTATTTTCATAGCTTTTTAATTTTTTTATTTAAAACAAAATGTAAAAAAAAAAAAATGCAGACATTTCCAAGGACAGCTTCAGTCAGGGACTGTCTCTGGAGAAATAGAAACATCTAGTCACCCTGTCTATGTCAACTGTTTCCAACCTCAACGTCTGGGAGAAAGGGGCCCAGCACAAGGGAATTATGGGATATAGATGGTCTCTGAAGCTGTGCTCTTCACCTATTAAAATCAAATACACTAGTGAGGACCCTTCAGTGAAAAGACAGACAAGAGCCAGTCAAAAACATCATTAATGAAGACCAGAGAGAGAGAAAAATTGAGACAGACAGTCTCTGTTGATAAACTAACCAATAGCTAGATATATAAAATTTATACTGGGGGTAATGTTTGAAAATGATTCTCTCCCCCGGACCAACCAAAAGCCTCCTGAGAATAACTGTAGCTGGCCAGTTTTATAAATATTAAAGAGGGTGAGAAGATGGTGCTTTTTAATGCTCACTGTGTGACACTCATTTTGTTGAAGAGCATGGAAGAGCAGGTCAGGTTTGGCACAGGTTTAGAATGATAAATATTTCATGTTCGCTCCTTTGGTGCATTTCTTTGCATCCTGCCCTTACCACAACCATGCCTCACTTCCTACCATAGGTGGATAGTGTCAATGTAGGAGTGTCAGGTCCTGACCTGGCCTGCCTTCAGCTTCTATAAAATGGTGAAGTGAGTGTGTGAGAAATATTTATATATTTATAAATATGGTGGGAGAAAAGAAGAGGTGGTGCTGAGTCATTGTGCGTTTAGCCAAAAGGTTGATGAAATAAAAGGTCAGTATGCTATAATGTAGACAGCTAATCATTCCAGAAATAAACATCCGTGCACGTACATAAAATTATGGCATGGTTTCGAATCTCGAAAGCATAGCTGTCTTTAAAATTGCCCTTATTGACAAACTACCTTTACTGAGAAACACGGTTCCAAAATGTATTGCTGTGGACTGAAAACCACTGATAGACTTGCGTTTGCTGATATTGAAATAGAACAAACAACTCTATATATTGACTTTCAAATAATATAGATGTCATGTTTTACCATTAATCAATAAATGGATACAAAACAGAAAACACAAAAGACTAAAAAAGTCAAAAGTTTTTTAAAAGGCTGTTTCTAATTCTAAAATCTCAAATATAAGGTAATTTGACTTTAAACATTACGATCGCAAATAAATAAATCTTTAAAAAAATTACACGCATGCATGTCGTTCACAGTAATATCAATAACATCCATTTAGAAAATGAATAGAATGAATTTTCGGTAACACTTTAGATTAGGGAACACTATTCACTAGTTACGGCTTGGATATTACTTGCATATTGGCTGTTTATTAGTACCTATAAAGCACATATCGATACCTTATTCTGCATTACCATATTTTAGTTTCTTCTAGCCCATACCTAAACATAACTACTACAACAGCTACAGGTACCTTACTTACTATCAATAAAAAGCAAATTAGGGTTTTATTGAGTAGAACCCTTAGTTAATAGTGAATATGTGTTCCCTAATATAAAGTGTTAATTTTCATTTCATGCCAATTTTAAAGTCTGAACAGCATGAACAAACCACATTTCCATGAATGTGTCACCTAGCCCCTGATGCTGCAGGGTTGCTAATGCAGTCCAACTTGACTTTGAATTCCTGACCAGTCAGAAAGAAAAAGTCTAATGATGAGACAGACGTGACCGGGGACATGGAAATGAGAGAAAATGTATTCTGTTCGAGAGGTAACAGGTTGTCAGTTATGCTCATGGATATCTACTTTATTTGCTAGTTCAAATCAAAACTCAAAACTCAAAATCTCATGACAATTCATAACTATTTTACATTGGCTAATTCAATTGAATTTGTACTATTGTATTCATATGTTTTTGTACGATCTGCAGTGATGGTTATGTTTAGTGGTGGGGTTAGTGGTAGATCTTTTTCTAAAAATCATAATTTTTTGTACAAAATCAAATTTTACGAATTCATGCGCCTCATTTTCTCATGAGATTGGGCTGCAAAAATCTTAATATCCTTTCTTAATATTAGATTTGATACCAGAAACCTGGCAAATTTTGGCATTTTAGTAATTAATTCTTCTTCATGAGAGCTCAATGTAACAGTCTTTTAAACACAACTTTGTTTCCAGGTGAACTGGTGCACCCGGACCACCGGAAATTGCATTGAAGTCAGCCAATCAGATTAGTAGTGCCAGACAGTGCTTGCCAGTTTTGTGTGCAATATGCGTCAGAGGGTCAGTGAGCAGACAGTGAGGTCTGTGAGTGTGCCATTTGAGGTTGAGACTAATGACAGAGAGACAAAGCATAATATTGTTAGGCTCTGACCCTCAGCATCAGAGATGATTTCATAGATATACTTTGAGACTTCTGTAAATTCAGTTTTGAATCACTACCTGCTTTAATTACTTCAATATATTTAAAACTCAATTATTCATTGCTTTCAGTCGACATACGCTTTAATACTTTATACAATCCATGCAGAATAAAATATTAATGATAACTTTAAAAACTTGTCCCAGCCTTACAACACAAAACTCCACTGGAGACACACCACGGTCCTCTGGAGTTAATTTACTGACTATACCAAATGTTTTACTGTTCTCAATGGGCGCCAGCTCTTTTAAATATCATGGATAGCCCAGACTTCAGACACACTCCCGCAGAGTCTGAATTTTACATCTTCAAAAGAGAAAAGAAAAAAAACTGCTTTATATTTAATTGTTAATGCTTATTTCCCGTTTTTATAGTTAGATTACTATTGTTGTCATTTAACAATCACAATAAAAAACTAACATTTTAATTACATTTTTAAATATAATTATTCACAAATCTACACCTACAGTATAAAATGACAGATTGTAGCTTTTCATTTTAATTCATTTTTAATTCAATCAGCCATTGATTGGTTCTCGACCAAAACATTGGTGCATCCATATAATATATATATGAACATTATTTTTTGTTATCATCATGAAACTAAACATTGAAACCAACCTCAGTGAAGCCACTTTTCCATGTTCATGTGTTGTTGCTATGTTTTCTGCACTGCCCACGCTTCTGGAGCATGCAGGGTTGTAATATTCAGCACACAGATTCTTTTCTCTCTCCATCACAAAACATTCATCTCCCAGTGGAGGAAAACAAAGCGAGCGAGCCCAGCGCAGTGCGTTAGCTGTCAGTGAGCAGGACGAGCAGGGGGACTGGCCTTACCCCATCAGTTATTCTCTCAGCTGAGCCTGGCTCGTCAGAAGAGCGTCAGGCTGTGAGATATTCCATTAGTGACACACCAGCTCCACTGGGAACACTGGGCCTTGCTTGATATGAAGCATAAACGTTTGCCATTCTGTTTCATTCAGAATACAACAAACAGCCGGGGAGATTTCTGGGATCTGAGTGTTGCTCAGACTCACTTCCTCTGTCAAATCCTGTATGCACTAATCAGGATTTCTGCAGTTACACCAAATGAGGATTTAGTTGAAAATAAGTTGGCTTTGCCAAAACAATCATTAGCATAAATCATTTTCAAGTTGGTTTTAATGGACAGCTGCTCAGTCATTGGCTGAACAGTTGATCATCAAAATGTTGGTGTCTATACTTGCTCGAGATGATGTCATGGGAGTGTGATGGCTTTGTTGCACTTGCATGGGTTTCATAAACTTTAAAATACACAAAATATATAGGATCTCCATGTCCATGTGAGGTTAACTTCACAAATGTATTTATTTTATTTTATTATTTTATGATGGGACATCAGCATTAGTCCTCCCTAATTAATGGTTCCTTAAAGGGATAGTTCACCCAAAAATAAGAGCTTACTGTTTATAACGTTTTAAATATCAATATTGTTCTTACACAAATGCATTGATTCACTTCAGAAGGCCTTTATTGACCCCCTGGAGCTGTGTGGAACACTTTTTATGATGGATGGATGCACTTTATTGGACTTCAAAATCTCAACACCCATTCACTGCCATTATAAAGCTTGGGCAATCCACAATTCAAGCAATGCAATAGTCTATAAATGGTGAATTTAATAATACACACACACACACACACCTATATACAGGTGCATCTCAATAAATTAGAATGTCGTGGAAAAGTTCATTTATTTCAGTAATTCAACTCAAATTGTGATGTATTTTTTGTTTTGTTTAAAAAAGCATGTTGTTATTGTTTGTATCAAAATGAAACTTTCTTTCTCCTTTGACATGTTCAAAATTAAATATAAATAATTTAATAAGTACCATTTCTGTCCTTTAGTATGAGAGATATAGGCCTATGCACTGTATATATATGTGTGTGTGTGTGTGTGTGTGTGTCTGTGTGTTATTAAATTCATCATTTATAGACTACTGCATCTGCTTGAATTGTGGATTTGTGATTGACACAGCTGTATATATGTGTGTGTGTGTGTGTGTGTGTGTGTGTGTGTTACTCATTTAAAGGGCACCGTAATGGAATGAAGGCATGGTCCATCAGAACCCTCTGAAAACATCTGTCCCTAACCAGCCACTGGCCACATTCCCAGATGCCACCATGGGAACCATGAGAGCTATATTTCCGTCGGCTAATGTCAACATTGTAAAGACATTATATCTGCAAAAAGCACCAGAGCACAAAGAAAGAGAGCAGATGATAGTGAAATTGACAGCATGTGGCAGAGTTATTGATATTGGGCACCTCTGACCTTCATTTAATTAACTGAATGGATTGCCTTGCTTTAAATAGTGCACAGAAAACATAATTTCACAGCTGTGTCAGTCACAATTCAGACAGCCCAGATGCAGTAGTCTGTAATGGACTATGTAATATATATGATAAAAAAAAATGCGTCCAGTAATTTCCGTATTGAATACATCTTACAAAAATCAATTCATCTTCTATTGATGTCAGTGAAAATACTCAAATTTTCATGTGACAATTCCCCTTCCCTTTAAAATGGCCGTGTCTCTGTATTCAGTTTCTAGCTTTTTAGAGCCTTGCTGAATGTGAACTTTCTGTCTCATTAACCTTCCATCAACCTTTATCACATTGTGTCTTTCCTTCTCTCTGTCCCCACTTCATCATCTCATTCAGCGAGATGAAAGCGGGATTGAAGGATAACACCTTTACCAAGTGTTCTAATTGGACTGAGCTGGAGCAGCAGAGGAAGCTGATCAGTGATCACCAGCGTCATATCTGTCGCTGACGGTCCTCCTGATCTATTGCTTCACTGTGGGGTGGCACTGACTTCCCTGGCGGATTAGAATACTTATTCTTTCACACACAGGGCAACTCTTGGGTCAGTGCTGCTTGGCATTATTGCTTGAATTCCACAGATAAGGGATGTCTTCTGGGAGGACAGCTTCACTCTAATATAAACAAGTACAAGGAAACTGACCACTGAGAAAGGACAAACAAGACATCATAGCCTTTCAAGTGCCCAGAAACAGGCATAAAGGAATAGATAAATGTACTCAACCTCAGGCCATGCAAGATTTAAATGAATTTGTTTCTTCATCAAAACACATTTTGTTCATTACATCATTACATCAGTTGTTCACCAATAAATCCTCTGCAGTGAATGGGTGCCGTCAGAATGAGAGTCCAAACAGCTGATAAAACATCACAATAATCCAAAAGTAATCCACCTGGCTCCAATCCATTAATTAACATTTTATGAAGTAAAAAGCAGCACATAGCTACAGGCCAAAATTTCATAATCCATAATCTATAATAACATTTCTTGTAGTGATAAAGTCAATCCCCTGTTGTCCTCTCACATCAAAATCCACTGATTTGTATAGAACTGTTTTGAAATCTATTTGCTTGCAAACGGTGCTTGATCTGTGCATATTTCTCTGCTGATTCAGACAAGACAATTTTTTCACTGGAGAAGGCAATGTTATGGAGGACACTTATTTTAGCCAAAAGCAATGGTTTGAAGATAAAAACATCTTAATAATGAATTTGTTAATTACAAACACACAGCTTTTCACTTTACAAGACATTTATTCCCTCCAACAGCACCCATTCACTACAGAGGATCCATTGTGTTGTAACGCAAAATTACTCCAAATCTGTTCCGATAAAGAAACAAACTCATCCACATCTTGGGTGAGTAAATTTTCATTTTTTAAACTTATTTAATTTTACACTTATAGTACAGCCTACAACAGACAATTACCATATGGTCTCTTTTTTTTCTCCTTCAGTTTTTTACCCTCATCTAGTGTCATGTGTTTTTGGTTGTTTCATTTTTACATAAAGATGTGCTGGATGCAACTAATGGACATTTTAAATATCAATCCAAAAAAAAACTAATTTTTTTCACTCTCAGAAAAAAGATACCAAACTATCACTGGGCGATACTCTTTTAAAAGGAAATAATATGTATACTTTAGGTACTATGTACTTTTAAACTACTAATATATTCCTTTAAGGTACTAGTGGGTACTATTTAGGGGTTAATAGGCTACAAAAATTTACCTTTTAGCTTTTGTACTTCAGAGTGAGAGTGTAGGAAAGCAGCCTTATAGCCTACAGAGCCTTCTACAGATACATGATTGTGTAGGGTTAAAAAGCGAATTGAAAGATACTAAAATAATACTTCAAAAGAGATCAAAAGTGTGTTGTTTTGTGGAATTTTGGCAAGTCTTTGTGACTGTGCATTGATCTTGTTCCTTTAGTGCCTGTGGTAATAGCGGCCAATCAATACGAGCTGGACGCTGCAGACATGGCAGAATACTTGACAATACTGTACAAGCCATTACACTGGAGAGTCACAAAGATATAGACTATACAAACCCTCACTCGCTCTATCACACAGCGCCAGGAATTTAATGTGAGGACAAAAGATCTTGTCACATCCTCTGGTGCGTGGGAAGTTGTAAAATGATAGGAAGCGAGATGTTTCTATTTCTTCCACATGAAGGCAGGATAGTATGTGTCACCACATTTTTTAATTATCCTACACCTCATTTAACGTTAAACCAACTAATATAGAAATGATTTTACCTTTAAACTACGCCAATCATGTTAAAAAAAATACATCCTTTTCAAAGAATCAACTTATTTGTCTTGTAACATTTCAGACTTTCAAAGTCTGCTTTTGAGTTCTTGTGGTGACATCAGTAAATCAGCATTGTCTTAATGTAACTTGTTTTGCCCAAAATAATTAGTCATATTGCATTTCTGGCTCAGGTGATTGGCAACAACCTGATGGCAATAGTGAGCACCCACAAGGCAACGTGAGTAAAGAATGCAGATTTGACAACACATACTGTACCTCCAGGGTCCTGGTCAAGCCTAAAAAGCTATTGAGATGATTCTGGGTATATTAAGGACCCAGAATGTGGTTTGGGATGTCCAAAAACTCCTGTCTCAAAAGGCACACATATTCAGAGCAGACAAGTTAAAACAATTGGAGATAGAGTTACTTGAATTGCTTTAGGGGGTAAATAAAAAAAGCATGACAAGACTTTATCACCAAAGAAGAATAGTGAGTGAAAACTGAAAGTGAATGATAGGAACCGCCAAACACTTAATAAGGATTGTGTCCAAACAACACAGAACTACAAAGTGATAACAAACCCCAATATTCACCTTCAAGACTATTTTTTACCACAACATCCATGAAAGAGCTGCAGCTGCTAAAACTTTACCAATGCTAAAATACATAAAAGATTGAGTCACGATCTTACCATAAAGCCTGGACAGTTGGAGCACCAAGATAAACATCAACATCTACCCTGGCCAGACAAATCACCTGACTTGAATATTATCAAACCATTGTGGGCAGTTTTGGAAGGAATGTGAGAAGCCAATTCTCTCCTCCAACATCTCTAAAGCAACTGCCAGATGTTTTTATAGACCCTATTCAGAAGTTGTGGAAGCTGTATTGAAGGCAAATGGTGGTAAAACACCTTCATAAAAAATATTGCCTACTGTATTTCCTACTGTAGGTGTTCCTACTGTATGAGTTTCCATATATGGGGGGAAAAAATTCTCACTAGGCACTAAACAGCCCACATTGCACACATAAATGCATTACATACTTCATAATGCATTCCATATTATCAAAGAAATGCTGAATATTAGCAATCTATATGAAGTCTAAAACTAGTTGAAAAGATAGAGGCACAGAAAGTGGAGAATCCTGCGCCTGTTGCTGTAAACCAAGGTTAGAGAGATTTTATCGAGCTCTTCAACCTCCATAGGGGGCAGAAGCTTGATCAGCTTTCCTATCAGACTCACCCCAGGAGCACCTGCTCCTCTGAAGAAGCCCCCACTGCTCTGAGCTAGTGTGACTGAGAGGTCTAAAATATGCATATTCATCAATAAGACGCCTGAAAATATGCATATTCATCACTTGACAACTGCATGCATATTTATAACTACAGTCCCACTAACCTCCCACAACTAGTTTTGCTGTAAAGATTTTGCCTAATCCCAATCAGAAAAAAAAATAATAAAAAAATGCACACGAACTGAAAATATAGTCCTTTTGCCCTTTGTTTTTTTCACTGAATGCTTACAGTATGTTAGACACTCACTGTAGACATAAAATAAAAATAAAAAAGTCAATAACCACATATGCTTCTAATACTAAATTAGATCCACACAGAGCAAAATTTCATATAAGTAGTGAAAAACAAGTGACAAAGTTAGCATCAAAGCATATCTATTTAACGTGTCCAGTAGAGTTTGTCTGAGAGGATTTCTTCTGAATACTGTCAAAGCGCCAACGCAACACTGCAGGGGATCACCTCTCATCCTCTCAGTCTTTCCTAGGGGTGGGCAACTCCTGGAGCAGTACTGCCCCAGATAGGGAAGCCCTCTGCTGTGATGATGGAGGAGATGACACCTGGGAGGACTGGGCTTATTCATATCTGACAAACACACCTCAGACCACATTCATTTACTCTCGTCCATCCCGCTGGGATTAGGCAGTGGGGGGTGTTTGTGCATGGGTTCGCATGAATCCATGGGTCTATCAGAAAACACAGGTGTATGAGACGCTGTGGTGAGTGAAGGTTCCCGTAGCTCTTAATATGTTGGTCAGTGCATCTTGATTGAATTAAATATTCAGAGCCAGCCATGCTGAACATTTGCTGCATTAAAGGGTGTTTATCCACTTTCGAGAAGCGTATAAAATCATGAAAGATTAAAATGCTTACTGGAACAGTTGTTAGAGAGCCAGTGTTCTGTCCAAGTACTGGAAATTACACAGAAAAATCAGCCAGAGAATTGCAAATAAGGATGGGCGTATCAATCCTGAAGTATCGATATATCGATACTGATGCGAGTATCGAAATTATCGATACTCAAATAAAAAATATTGATACTTAGGTGTGTTTTATTTAGCAGTGATTTTGTTTATTTAACAAAAAATAATGTGTATAGTATGCATTAAATTGCAAAAAATATCCCATGTTAGCGAATAATTGTGTAGGATAGAACTATTTTCCTGGCTGCACATCTGAACACACGCAAATGTTGCAAGACAGAACCAATCAATCACGGAGAGCGTTCACTTACTTCTGACAGTGCATTCAAACAGGGCTGCATTTCCCAAAAGTATCTATTGGGAACGGCAGCCCAAAATAATGCTTATAAGAGGACAGAAAAAACATATGTTTGAGTTATTTCACAATAAAAAAAAATTGCAGCCTACATAGTTTGTGCAATTACATTTATTTAATTTGAATGCTAAAAGTTCATATTGATCATGTTCTATTCTGTAATGTTAATATAAATCATACACTGTCAGAATAAAAAGGATGCATTATGCGTGCACCAGCACTGGCAGTCCCTTATGAAAATGATCCATGGTTTTACTAAAGTTACCTAGTTCAACTATAGTATTTGTAGATTTCCTTGGTTACCACTACAGTAAGCATATTTTAACCATGTGTAAACAAAAATATAACCTAATAATTTGCAGTTAAGGCATATTTAATGTATATAATAATATGTAATATATATATATATAGTATTTATAGAGTTTTAGCTTTTAGTTTTAATTACTTTTTCTTATTTGTAAGTCGCTTTGGATAAAAGCGTCTGCTAAATGACTAAAAGTAAAAGTAAAGTAATGTTAAAATGCGTTTCAAATATAATAGTAAGTGGGTATCATTACCTATTTTACTCTTAGTAATTTAATAAGTTAATACATTTCATAATTTAAAAGTTCAGTTTAGAAGTATCAGTATCGACGATACTGGCCTTCAAAAGTATCAGTATCGTATCGAAAACAAAATAAGTGGTATCACCCGCCCATACCTAATCGCAAATGTGAGTTGTGACTATGCTCTTTCTTTGTTTTTCTTCCTAAACTTTCCTTCTTTCAATTTTTCTTCCTTCCATTCTTTCATTTTTGTTCGTTCATCCTTCTATCCTCTCTTACTTCTTGCTTTTCATTCCTTTCTTATCTGTTCCTTTAATTTTTTTCTTTTCTTCTTTTCGCTCTATTCTCTTTCATTCCTTTTTTCATGCTTCCCTTCTTCCATTCCTTTCCGTTTTCCCCCTTCTTTCATAACATCTCTTTCATGTAATGAAGCAACATTATTATGAAAAAAATGGAATGACAAGAGAAAGAAAAATTCTATAAAAGAAGAATTTTAGTAACCATAGTAAACATAACACAGTATTACAACAAATACATTGGGAATGTAAAGGTTTTTTTTCCTATAAGGAATTTCTAGAGGCATTTGTAGTAACAATATTTTCCTGTGATAAAACATGTTACACAATCTAATAATTTTTTGTTTGAAATGTCTGAAATCATGCAGGGCGGACTGAACTATATGTTGAAAGAATCCAATAATTTAATTTATAATTTATGCATTTAGCAGACGCTTTTATCCAAAGCGACTTACAGTGCATTCAGGCTATACATTTTTTACAAGTATGATAATAATAAGGCCAGTTTATCTTAATGGAAAATGCCCCTTAAATTTGTAATTTTGTATACTATGTGCCAAAACATACTATGTAAAGTCATGATGTGGCCTGAACTATGAGAAAGGTACACAAAAATAAACTAAATACAGAATATAGCAATCTAGAGGACCCTTCAAGTACTCTAAACTGTCCACAAACTTAAATCTAAAAGGAAAAAATCTAAAAGATCAAATAAACTGATAAAGAAATGTTTATTCAGCATCTACTGTTAATGTAACTGCCATCATTTCACTTGCAGTAAGATTGTTTCAATATAACAAGACTGAGCCATGAAAGGTTTCCTTTTTAATGTCAGTTCCAGGTCTCGTTTTAAAATATGACCACCACAGCAGCATATAGTCACACCATTAAGGCCACATTTACTGCACAGGGCTGTGCGCTCTCAGCCCGTCTGCTCTGGGGGCCATCTGGATTTAGCGACGGACCCCATCCCCAATAAACACCCATTACAGTAGGCAAGAGCAGCTGCATGCAGAGTGAGATATCGATTAGTCATGTCTTAGCATGGGGTATATGGAAGTGTATCTGCAGCTGTCTGCTTTCGCTCAGCGATGCCCAAAATGAGATTCTGTCATAGTGGTTTCAGTCAACACCTGGGCCTTGCTGGGTCCTGAGGGCTGGAGGAAGTGGATGTTTCTCCATCACAGCACAGGGCTCAGGGGCTCTGACACATAAATGGGTGACGGGGTTTGGTCTCACTGGCGAGTTCGCAGTCTGTCACGGGTTTGGGGTGTGTTAAATGATCAGAGAGGAAAGAAGCTCAGCGGTTGGTTATATTTGGTGTTTATCAGAAGGCTGAATCACTTCACAGGGAGCCTGAGAGCAGCTGTGCTGTCTGTCTCTCTCTGGCTCATAGAATTCTGCCACAAACACCCTCTGAGAGTAAGAAGACAGATACGTGGAAAGAGCTGGAAGCACTAAATGTCATATTCTAAGGCTAGCTGTTGAATTCCCCAAGTTCTCTGTGTCAGCAACATGAAATATATATCTGAGAAGAACAGAAAGAGAGTTTCCAGCTGTTATGGTCATTTGGTATTCCAGACAGACAGATACATTTACATTTATTAATTTAAAGAAGATGATTTTATCCAAAGCGACTTACAAATGAGGAATAGAATGAACGATTCATCAGATAGATAGATAGATAGATAGATAGATATGATCTTATGGAGAGCTACAATATTCCTGTGATGTGGATTATACTCACTGCACACTTGTACAGAGCATAGCATTACAGCAGTGATAAAAAAAAATCAGAAGAGTTTCAATAGCCTGTCATTATCACACACCCTGGATGTGTGTAGAGTCTTTTATAAACTCTTATTGATCTTTTCAGAAGCGCTCAGGGACACAGACTTTTTCAGCGGCTGGGACCCTTTTCTGTCACACTTCAGAATGCCCTGCCTGCCGTTTGATCTGCCGTTTGAATCCTCCAGCTCAAGCTGCTAATTGGGGGCCAAGCGTTCGATTATAGAGGACTCTGAAGAGAACTGTGTGTTTGGAAGGTACCTCTGTAACTTCTGTTCACTTTATTGGCTGGTTGGGGGTTCAGCTGTTTATACAAATTATGGAGGTCTTATTCTTATGGAGAACTTGGCAGTTGGGTTTTCTGGGTGAAGGTGACTGTCTGGATTTCTCCGTTCACTGAAGGCACTAACATGCTGTTTGAAAATTTCCCCTGAAGATGGCCTTAAGCTGCATCAACTTCTTCAGGTCAATAAAAGCTATAAATTCTCCAGACTAGAAACCTTTGAAATGGTAAAAATATGCATATCACAGCCTCTGTGAGAGGAGGGAAATCTACTGTATGTCTTTAATTGAGCCACAGTCACTCCAATACTGGCCATTCATCAAAGCCATACAGCTATACATTTCTTTCAGCTGTTAACTCTCTCATCAACACACTATCGAGATCAACAAATTTCACTTTTGTGATTTGGCTTACAAACACACCAATGCTTTAATAATAAATACATAAATAAATAAAACTGAAATAAGTCATTAATGTGTAAATTCATATTAAAAAAGAAAATAAATTAAAGTTAATTAATTAATTATTTAATTAATATTTAAAATAAATAAATAACAGTATTTAAATTGTAATAAAAATTATTACCATTCTAGATGATAATTTTGGGCCTGCTGATTTTCAGTTCTTTGTATTTGATGCATATTGATGCAAATTATTCCACACTCAACCACAATCCACAGTGGGTTATGTGTTAAAATGGGAAAATGAAAGAAAAGCAAGAGAAAGGGAGAGAAAGGGTTTTTTAGGTTGACAAGAGAGAAAACATTCTTTGTAAATCAGATTATATCTGATGGCAATCTTTAGTTGAATGACACTACACAGAAGTGGGTTCAGCCACACTGTATTTACTTTATAATAAATATAGTTATATTATATTATGCTTTCATTTGGATATTTTTCATCACCAAACCCTAAGCCTACACCTAACCGCTGCACAAAAAAAGAAGACTAGTCTCAATAATTTAATCCTAAATTAATAAGAAATCACCATAAATGAAGAACAGGCTGTGGATGAAAAAAAAATCTACAAAAATAAAATAAGATTTTCTCTAGCTCTATAAATGTTCTCCACAGTTTTAAGACCCAGTAGTTTCATTCTGGCTCATTAGGATCAGTAAATGATGACCAAACTTTCAGTTTTGGGTGATCTAGCCCATTAAACACATCTGTAGTTCTCTTGCTTTCCTCTAGTATACTCTCTGGTACAACACCGATGTTCCTAATATCATTAAACACACCATTCTTGAGAATTAAATTAATAAGAAAGCACCATAAATGAAGAACTGGCTGTGGATGAAAAAAATCTACCAAACAAAATAAGTAAATAAAATAAGATTTTCTTTAGCTCTATAAATGTTCTCCACAGTTTTAAGACCCAGTAGTTTCATTCTGGCTCACTAGGGGCGGATTCATAAGTTACATAATTTATACTGAACTGTTAAACTTCAATGCACCTACATTAGAGGATAGAGAACTCTTTTTATGCACAGATAGCTTGTATTTATATTTTTAATTGCAGCATTTCTGGAACATACTGTACTTGAACATACTATCGCCATATGGAGAGAGTATAGTACCGCTAAAAATCATCTGCAGCACTGAATCAGCATCTCTTATGATTCACAATGAAGAGTATACATTGCAATTATTGTACTATAGACTCAAGTGCAACAGTGTGCCAAGTGTTCAAGTGGAACCTGATTACTGGTTTATTGGCATTGATTATACAAAATCCTATAATCTGATAAAACTAGCAAGCAAATCTACAATCCGTAAATTACTGATTTTATATATAAACACAATTGATGGATTTTTTTTTAAAGCAACAGTTTCCACTTTAAGCCACTTGTTTTAACTTTGAATGCTAATGGATGGTTCTCTCGTATTAGGGAATTTAAACCATCAAAGCAGCCTTGAAACCTCAGCTCTCATTTAAAAAAAGCATTTTATAAAAAAAAATAATAAATAAATAACAAGTAAATGATTATGTTATTTTAGGTGCTTTGGAAGACAAAGAACTTGGTGGCTAAGGAAAAATGAAAACAAAAACATGCAAAAGTTTTGTCTGTAGGGGCTTTTGCCACAGGCTTTGTAATCTGCCGTTGGCAAGTGCAGGGAAGCAGTGATTAAACAGAAGCTCACTGTGCACTTCTGAAACAGAAACTACAAGTACTAAAGAGAGGGGAAACTAATTATAAGTAAAGAATAGCTTTGGTGAACTACAGGAAAGAGCTCCTGAGGACAGAACAAACATTTAAGAGGAAGGGACTCAAACTGATCTTCTAACAAGGGATGAAAGTGGATCGTATTCATACCTTTACAGATCTACAAAATGTTATGTAATTCTAAAACAGGAAAAAAATCCCCCAAAATTACAGTCCAGTCATTATTTTACTCACCTGCTTCATGGCATGTCTTTTTCTTCTTTTTTTTCTGTAGGGCACAAAAGGAGAAATTCTGGAAAACCAGGCTGGTCACTCCTCTCCTTGGATGGAGACTGAGGCTTTTAAACTTTAAAAATAAGAAGCATACGCATTAAAAAAATGTTCCACATGACTTGAGAGAGCTGTTAACCACTGTGACCAGTGAGTGAAACTCAAGTAGTATAACAGTCAGATTTTTTAATCAATAATTCAGACCTTTTTGTGAACTGAATCAACCAATTCATTGAAAAGCTCTAACTCCAATAAAAAAAAAGAAAAAAGAGGATTAATTCATGAATCAGAAACTGCGACCTCTCCCAAGAATATGCCAAGCAGAACTAGAATGGATGTCAAGATTTTTTAATCAATATTTTGTTCTGTTCCTCACACAGCTACTACAGTATCATGTGACTTCAGATGACTTGCAATGCAGCTAAATCCAATCCAAAAAGACCAATTTTGTGATACTTTAATAGTGCTTTGGCATGTTTTTTGAAGCTTGAAAGTCCCAGTCCCCTTCACTGTCTTCATCCTTTTTTGTTCTGCAGAAGGGTGAAAAAGCCATAAAGGTTTGGAAAGACATTAGGATCAGTAAATGATGACAGAACTTTCAGTTTTGGGTGAACTAGGCCATTAAACACATCTGTAGTTCTCTTGCTTACCTCTACTCTCTGGTACAACACCGATGTTCCTAACATCATTCCTAACAGCACACCATTCCTGAGATAAATAAATGCTGTATGTACAGTGTTTAATGTTTGCATTCGGAAAGTTTTATGTTTTTAAACTGGCAAAGTGCTGCACATTTTGTGGACAGTGTATAACTAAGACCTCTTCAAATATTTACACCACTGCAAATCCCCAGAGGTTTCCAGCAACAGTGATTTTAAATAAATAGCCAACTCCCACACATATTTACACACCATGCAGCCACCAATTTAATAAAATCTCTTCAGTTGAAACTCATTTCAGAAGGGTTTCTGCAGACTAAAACAGCTCATTTTTCATTCACAGTAAAATTAGTTACCCTGCTCCTATATAGTTAAAAACTGTAAATGTAACTGTAGAGATTTTGATTAACTACGGTTGATTTGACTCATGTCCCTCTCTGTGCTTCATTTTTATACCAGGTCGCACCTCAAATGATCTGTGACTCACTGACTGACTGTCAAGTAGAAGACAAAAGGTTTAATTTCAAGTACACTTCGATATAAACTTCACATAAACTCCAGAATGAGCAGTTTGGTTGATGTTATTTATTTATTTTTTCATCATCCTGTTCCACTCCCTGTCACATTTTTGTTGTTATATTTACCATGGAGGACATGACTGAAAATCAGAAATTGAAATTGTTTTCAAGGGGTTGTTAAGAAACATGGGTGTCAAATTTGATTAAAACGACTCTTTCACGCTATAGCATTTTCTTCACTTGCTTGGTTACTGAATTAAACCAATTCACGTCTGTCGAGGTAGTAGATTATACCTGTGCTTGGTGGCTTTCTGATTTCATTTTTCCTTTAATTCATTTTGCCTACAGCAGAATTCGTCCCTCAGCAAACTGCCGGAGGGAGACTGTCTGTCTCTTAAAGTGACAGAGCCCTCAAATGCAGGCAAGCACGGATAAACTTCATCTGTGCAGCCAATAATCTCATTCCAGCTAGAATAATAAGATTACTCTCTGTTTCTTCTTAATAACCATGAGTTTCAGTGATGAATGGTAAATTATGGCTCACATAACCTTTGTGTATGTTATTATAGTGTCACTTATTTAGATATATCTGTTTTTAAATTCATTTACATTTACATTTAGTCATTTAGCAGACGCTTCTATCCAAAGCGACGAACAAAGCTTTTATCCATTTGTTACAGATGTGCAGTTGTGCTTGTACGATTTCAACCCTCACTGGGTTTCTGCAGGTCATTTTAAATCCAACCGATGCCTAGAGCAGTATAAATATTACACAATATTCTTTTTGAAAGGAAAACCTGTTTCTTGAGCAGAGCGATTGAATGCTTATCTGATTGGACAAGCTGTGCATGAGTGATATTGTATTGTGCAATTTTTTATCCGAAAGGTTTAAAACAACACCCTCATCAGACTAAATTATTAATTTTGGTACTCTTAGTGGATATTACGCATCCCACCTGTTGTAAAAGCTAGTAACATGAATAAATCACTACCAAACAAGTCTTCTGTACATGGAAAAAAGTGTAACAGACAATCATCAATTATTGTTATTCATCCAAAATTTTGATTTGAGCTTACAACCACTACAATATTCATTCAGCGGTTACTGATGGACAAAAGCACATTAACATTTAATCAAACACTGATGTAGGTTGATTAATCAAGGATTAATCGGACAAAACAGCCATTAAAAATAGATAATGCGACAGAAATAAAAAGATAAGTATCAATAACTCATTATCAATAAAGTATGAGATGACAGGGGATGTTGTTTGTGACTTTGTCAAACATTCATTTGCTATATAAATGTTTAACTCACTCAAATATGTATTTTTCTTTGGCTGATTCTGTACTAGATCAGTATTTATTAACGGGTTCTGCTTTGCCTAAATTTGGTTTCTAAATGTCTCTTGAAGTTCAAAAAAGTCACTGCTCGAAACACTTTGTGGTTGCTCCTCCTTGCAAGTAATTCAGTATTTCATGTAGTCTGGGTCATATTTTATTTCACTTGATAAAATATTAAAATAACTTTAATCATTCATTTTTTTATATGTATTATTTTTTATCAAATTTTTAGCCTTTTGTAAGCCTATTTATTTTGCCTTCCTAACTATGCATGATTATTTGGTTAGAAATAATTGCCATATTATTATTTGCATTTGCATATTTGTGTTTTTCCTTGTGTCCCATTTTTTGAAAGCGACCCACCCATTGAGAACTATTGTTCTAAAATTCATCAGTCATGAACTCCTAAAGACACTGAATTCATAATGAACAAAAGCACTCAGCTGCATCATGTACGACATATTTCAGTCATCAAGTGCTCTGATCTGTCTAGAATCGCACAGGTTACTAATCCACAAAACAAAGTGTGTATTTTTTACAGCATGGCAGTTCACTTGTGCGCTTAATACATGCAGCAGGTTTAGAGGTGGGACCACATAGACAGATCTGGAACAAACTAGTGGTTAAAGCTCAGGGCTGGTAAACAGAAGATTGCAGGTATCTGCAGAGTTCAACTGTATACTGCACTTGGATAAACAAAAATGTTATAAATAGGATCACTCATAATCTCAGAGATGAAAATATCAAAGATCCTAGAGAATACTGTATATAGTGCTTTTTATGTACCATAGTAGTGTCCAGTTTGTCCACTTTCACACATTCTGCATCTGTTACAATGCAGTGTAACTGCGACAGCAGGCTTGTGTTTTGTTTTCACGCTGACAACATTAGAGCTGCATCTCTAAACAGAAAATAAAGTGATTTCTGGGTTGCATTTCATTTAATAACATCCATGAATTATAAAATGGCTACCAAGAGTGTGCCATTGAGAATTATTACAAACTTGATTGTTGAAATGCAATTTACATGAGGAGTGGGGATAACATTAACATCCAAATGGTAATTAATTAATACAGAACAGAACCCAAACCCCAAATTGTAGCTGAACTGCTTAAATCATCTGCATAGTGTTGCTGCATGAGGAACTTCAAGCCCAACAGACATGTTTTCAAGCAATGGGTGATCATCTCACTCCATTATCGTGTCCTCACAAAACCCTATACAGCAAAAGATTGTGTAAATAGCTTAATTTCAACATGATTTCCGCTCTGATGCATGGAAAAAAAATAAGCTCAGTTGAAATACTACTTGTGGGATGCAGTGCACACTGCTCACATGACCTGTTAAAAGGGCACTGAAATGAAAAATGTATGAAACAGGCCTCATGTCTTCACAATGCTTAGAACAACTGTGTTCATGTTGACCTCCTTGTGAGTGTTTGCAGGACAGCAAAACCTCCTTCAGTGAGCACTGAATGCAGAGCTGTAAGTGTTGTCTGACCTCTAGGCAGCCTGTATGATGGGTTTAAGTGCTCACTTCAGTGATTGCGTGGTGATGAAGAGCAGAGGTTCAAGTGGGGCATGTCTGAGTGCTTGATACTATTCTAGCGTTCCTTTTCTCTAAGACAGGACAGCCTATTCAAGCAAGCCTATTCAAGTTAATCACTGCAGGAAAAAAAAAACTCTGCATTCTGCTAAAGAAGAACTCGCTTCGTCTTAAAAACTTAGATAAAGCCATTTATATGTTCTACATATACAAAGATTATGTGTAGATGTACAAAAATTTTTTACATACATTTTATATTAGTACATATTTACCTTGAAGAGCATTTATGGACTGCATTTTGAAGCTTGTGGCTCAGACCTCTGTGGTCCTTTGACCTAGCCTTGCTTGGAAAAGAATCTTATAGAGAAAAAGAGAAAAGAGAGAGAGAGAAAGTGGACAGTGTTGTTCCTTTTTCTTTTCTCTTCTCCATTTTCCAAACCTTCCTTTCTGTAGAGTTTTATTACAGGGAAATTAAAAAGACTGCCAGTGCCTTTGTTTTTGATTGAAATAAACAAATGAACAACAGAAAAACAAACACGCTCTGGAGCTCCGGATAATCACAGACAACAATTATGTAATTAATTTCTTTCACACTGCATTCTCCAATCTCTCTTCCCTCATGCTTTGTCTCTTTCTTTCTCACACACACACGTAATTTATCCAGTCAAGAGACCATTAGACGCACTCAGCATTGACTGCAAAGGTACCCATCTACTGTCTTGACCTCTAGATTACAGACCGAAAACATGATTGGTGGGGCAGATGTGGTCAGAAGGTCAACACTTTGGTTAGCAAGAATCCAGATAAGTCATCCATTCAATTCCTTCTCTGTGCAACAATAGCAATCAGTGTCCTGGTTGGAGTTAACCTTCCTACACTCAACTTCAAAGCCAAATACACTTCATACGCTTCTACCGGCTGACCGAGCAGCCCAATCTCACCTGAACAGGCCCTTCTGACACTTCCCAGTAGATCAAAAGAAAAAAAAAAACTTCATTTGTTGAAAAAGTTAGCGGAAAAGTCAAAAATAACAAAATAAATTAAAATATAAAAATAAAAGCCCCTAACTTTCCAAGAAGGGGATGAAGAGAGTCGGTTCCTTGCAGAACACATATTCAGGTTGTACATCAAAACCACTTGCATTTAGCTCTAAACTGCTGCAGGGAATTGGAGGACGCTGCATCTTCAGTTCAGTGCACTGAGAAACGAGAATGACTCTTTGGCAGCAGCATGGCAGCCCTGGATCTATGCTCTTCAGCGGATATTCACAATCATCAACGATAGGATACAGGCTGACAGCAACAACACATTTGATAAAGATAGGCACAGATTTTCTGTGGTCTATCTATCTACGTACACTGTAAAAATAAAAATGCCATAAAATTTACGGTAAAAAAATGACAGCTGTGGTTGCCAGAATTTTACCGTAAAATATATGGTAGCAACATTTTAGGTTTTACGTTTTTAACTTAAATTTACAGCTAAATACCGTAATTTCATTAACTTATATAATGTTAATATACCAACCTATTGAAGTACTGAAGTCTGTTTTGTACCTTTGTAACACACCGATAACCACCAAAAGCAGGTGGTGATGAGAGTCACATGATGAACCAAAGCCTATCACAAGCAGCTTTTAAATATTAACATAAATAGAATGTGCACAGTGTCATTCACACAAACACTAAACACCATCATGGTAACACACATGAAACTGAAATAATGCAATAAACATTAATTTAACAACATTGGATGTAACATACAAACCTAATGTACAAAACTGATAAGAAGAAAAAATAAGAAACAATTCTGGGAATGTCAATTTACGGTTATTCACTGTAAATTATACATTCTTTTCCACTTCCAAAAACGGTATACTACCGTAAAATTGCATGTCCAATACAGTTTTTCACCGTATATAGTAGGGGAACTTACCATTAACATTTAACAGGTTTTCACTGTAGCATTTTTACAGTCTTTTACCATTAAAGTCACGGTCATTTTTTACAGTGTATCTATTGTATTTATCTATAGTTTCAACCAATCAATCTATCACATTCATCTACAGTATCTACCCATCGATCTATCGTATCCATCCATCTATAGTGTCTTTCCGTCTATAGTATCTATCCATCAATCTATTGTATTCATCTATCTATATTGTCTATCCATCAATCTAACGTAATCATCTATCTATAGTGTTTATCCATTATATACATCTAAAGTATCTATCCATCAATCTATCGTATTCATCTATCTAGTGTCTATCCATCAATCTATCATATTCATCTATCTAGTCTATCCACCATATCCATCTATCTATAGCATCTATCCATCAATCTATCGTATCCATCTATCCACCAATCTATCATATTCATCTATCTATAGTGTCTATCCATCATATCCATCTATCTATCGTATCCATCTATATATAGTGTCTATCCATCATATCCATCTATCTATAGTATATCTATCCATCAATCTATCGTATCCAGCTATCTAGTGTCTATCAATCCATTGTATTCATCTATCTATAGTGTCTATCCATCAAAACCATTTATATCCATCAATCTATCATATCCATCTATCTATAGCGTCTATCTATCAGTCTATTGTATCCATCTATCTATAGTGTCTATCCATTAATCTATCGTATCCATCTATCTACACTGTAAAAACAAAAAAAAGCTGTTTCAACTGAAAAGTGTTTGTGCAGCCATAAGATTTTAAGTTCACTAAACTCAAATATCCAAGTTGTCACATATTAAAATGTAACATTTCAAGTTGACTAAACTTAATTTTAAGGCAGCATGAGTTACAGTGTATAGTATCTATCCATTCACCTATAGTGTCTATCCATCAATCAACTGTATCCACCTAGTATATATCCATTAATCTAATATCCATCTAAAATACCTATCTATTTATATCTATCTATTGTATCCATCCATCTATAGCAGGGATGGACAATTTTGATAGTGACGAGGGCCAGCATTTTTCTCCTTTATACCAAGGGGCCAGATTACTAATCCACGTCCACACACCTTTTACACCGTCTTACTCAATTTCCTTTTTATTGAAGGAAATTAAAGTATAACTAATGTCATTTGTTTTTAAAGATTTTATTAAGTATAAAACTTGTGCAGTTATGCTAAGTCAGAAGGAAAACTTTGTTGTCAGTGGACAGAA
>NW_015627225.1:1277737-1293017 GCF_001515625.1 Sinocyclocheilus rhinocerous
TGTTTGAATAAATCCATCAAGTTTTTATGACAGCCACCATTTAAATGTTTATATTTTAAAAAAAAACAAATTGAAGTAGAAATATTATTATGTAACTGTAACTTTATTATTGTAAAAACTTCATTAATTTTAACCTTCAATATTATAGTAATGTATACCAACTGACTCTCATGTATATTTTACAGCATTAGTTGAGAGATTTTTTTTCCTTGAGAAAATTTGGCATGTAGGCCTACTGTACCTGATATACATCCAAAAAATCGATATTGAATCGAATCAAATCGAATCGGTAATCGAATCGAAAGCTTGTGAATGAGAATCGAATCGTGAAATTTGCCCTAATATCTTATAACAAAATAGTCATAGTGCAACTCCTGATTCCATTCCCTCTGCCCAATAATTTCCCATCGCTCTCTACTCTGTCTAGCAAAGAAACAAAAACCAAACCTTTCAATTAAACAAAACATCTTGCTGGACAAGTGTCTTTAACTAGGGCTTAGACTTAAAGGGGTCATAGGATGCACATTTTCCACAAGTTGATATGATTCTTTAGGGCAGGGATGGGCAACTTTGATAGTGACGAGGGCCAGCACTTTTTCTCCTTTATACCAAGGGGCTAGATTACTAATCCACATCCACACACCTTTTACACCGTTTTACTCAATTTCCTTTTTATTGAAGGAAATGAGAGTATAACTAATGTCATTTGTTTTTAAAGATTTTATTAAGTATAAAACTTGTGCAGTTATGCTAATTCAGAAGGAAAACTTTGTTGTCAGTGGACAGAAATATTACCCTGACTAGCCAATGTAAACATTTCAATTGCATTGTCTGTAAATTTGCAACAAACAAATATACAGAGGTCCTTTTTTTTATCAGTAGCCTACAGAACATTCTCAAAACAACCTAAAAGGACCGTTAAAAAGGGCTTAATTAAAAAATAAAAAATAAAAAGTTATTCCAAATGGTACCATAAAATAACCTGGTATCTGCAGGATTTTTAAAATCAAATTTAAGACCTTTAAAGACCTTTTTAAGATCTGCACTTCACATTTCAGCCTTTAAACAATTTTTAAGAAAAGGGATGAGTCAAAGGTATCAATTATTATATTGATTTTAACAATTATTATCAATTAATTATTATAACATAAAAATATATCTGTGTCTTAATTGTTTAGATTTTTATCATGCATTAGCTTTTTGTCGATCCACTGGTTCACATTTAAAAATATTTAGCAAAAATAGCAGATGGGCTTATTGAAAAAGCAAATTCGTTCTCTGCCAGCAGGTTTCACTTTCGGAACTGCGCATATAGTGGTTTCCCCGGTACCCGCAGTACACAAAGCTGACCTGCAGCGCTCAAGTTTATTCAGTGAAATCACAGCCTTTTGAAGTTTAATCGTCATATTAATCCATATACTCTTATAATTTAGACTTTTTGTACCATTTAAGAGTTTGCATGGCCTTAAATGTAAACAATTTAACTGAAGAGGTTTTAAGGACCCGCGGAAACACTAATAAGAACATAGTCCAGTGTAAACATTTCTGTCATGCATTTGGCAAAAAGCTTTTGTTGACTAAGAATTTTACCTTTGAAATTTGAGGCAAGTGCAACTCTGGCGTCCCCGTTGTTTGTGAGCAGTGGTGTGATGGCGATTTAAATAAAATACAGATTTCCAAACAATCCAAACATATGGGTATCCCCTTGAACTTGGTAAAAAGATAATCTGTTTACCATCTTGAATTGAAAATACTGTTTTCATGGTCAGTTTTTCATTTATTATTTGCTAATGTTAAACATCAAAGCAATCTTTACGTGACTTGCTTTTCAAATGTTTTAAAATCGATCATCCGAGTCTAATATGATCCAGCGGGCCGTACTAAAAGACACTGCGGGCCGTATACGTAAATTTTATATATAATAATATATTTTTATATTATAATTAATATAATAAATTATAATTTAATTTCTCTGTATACCCATCTAATGTTGGAAAAACAATGCTGAAACTTTTCTTCAGAAAATGCTGAAGTTTAGCTCTTATTTGTCTTTATATTGTCAAGGCTGTTTATACAAACAGTTGGTTGGGCAGACTCTGAGAATATTAGACAATTCTTTCACGATATGTGGACTACAGTATAATGAACAGGGTGGCATAAAGCAGCCCTAAATGTAATGTATAACGATCTGCAGAGGACTACTGCAGAGTGCAAAATATTGCTAGGAAGAGCTGCACCAATCCACACAAATGAATGTGTCTGACACATAGTAAATGCAACAACGAGTGTGAATCTTATTCCTTCACTTTATTAAAGTCTCACACCTTCCACTGGACCAGGGCACACAGGGACAGAACATCAAGACAAACAGCCAAATAAAAGTAGTTGCACACAATAAAATGACAGCAAATCATACAGATCAGGTCAAAAAGACCACAGTCTCTCCAGCGTGGAGGTTGAAACGGGTCATTTAAAGTGCTTGAATTCATTCCTCTGTTAGTAAACATCTCTTCTGTCCATACAAACATGTTTTCATGAAGCTATAATGGAGCAATGGTAGCATTCTGACAATGCCGCATACTCTCGGGTCACGACAGGTGAAAAACACGTCAAGACATGAACTATATGGAAGGGAAAATGGGAGATTTTTTAAAAAAGGAGTTCATGGCAAGTGTTTATTATTCCAGACATATTCATGCTATTCAAAGAATCGACCAGGTGAAAAGAACCCAGAGAAAGGCATACACACATGGGCAGCAAGTCATAAATGTATTTTACACAACAGCACAAGGTCTTTGTATGAGCGGATTTATTATATATAGCAATTTGGAAATCTAATACCTAGTGTTATTATGGTGCAGGTAACGGTTTTTGATCATGTTTTTTTCACACTGCAGCTCCTCAATGGTGATTTGTTTAAGGAAATCTTTGAGTTTGCAGGTATTCCTGAAAACAATGCAGATTTTGCATCTCCGTTTATCCAAAAATGAAAATATTACAAACCTGTAGCTCTTTCCTTTTTTTAGAACACAAAAATATTTTAAAGAAATTGTTAACTGTTATTGTCTATGTGGTCAAAAACGTGAGCAGGAATAATTTTTGTCATTTCAACTTTGTCCATTGACTTTCATTATACAGGCATTTCTCTTCCTTCTTTTGTGTTCCACAGAAGAAAGTACTTATACTTAGGAACGACATAAGGGATTTTTGAGAGAGCCATCCCTTTAATTATACACTATTTTTTTCTGTCTCGCCTCATTTGTTAGGAGGCAAACGAAAGAGAAGATGCTCCTATCTGTAAACAGACACCTCATTGACACGAGCAATTCACCTCTGACCACAGCAGACGGAATCAATGTACTTCTACGACTTTGCATTAGCAAGACAACAACGTATTACGTGGGACCTCTCCTCCTGCACACATACAATGACAAAAAGAGAGACAGAAAGAGAGAGAGAAATACAAACAATGTGCCTCCAGAGCATTACAAAACAAGCCCTCCACTGATTTTCTGCTTAGTATAACCACAGAATTGGGTGAGAGAGAAACGCACACACACAAATATCCTTCTATTGATTTACTTTAGTTGGTTTTAGACATGGCTGCCAATCTCTGCTTAGGGTGCGTCTAGAAGTATGTGCCCCACGTGAGAGCATGTTTTAATACCCAATGCCCCTCGTATGTTGGGGAAATGGAAGTAAATCGCTTTTGCTTTAGAATAAACATCCACATTGAAGGTTAAGGGTATATATACTGATACGTATATACACTCTGATACATATATTGCACATAAACACACAAAGGTGGGTTCTTGCATAGTTGAAAATCATAGTACGGATAAGTCCATGTGCTTCCATGCAGTAGATCTGGTTGTATATTTGTGTATTACTACTGTGTGCATTATGTATCAAGGCATGCCAAAAGCACAAAAACTCAAATCATTGACAATCTTATCAACCTTCTGAGACACATTTATGTAATCTGACCTTCCCTAAGGAAGCCAAACCGGAAACCATCTTCCTTAGAAAACACCCAAAAGCAACCTCATCAAATCAATCTAACTTTACGACAAAGGACAAATGGTCCAATTTTTCCATAAATGGTGCTTTTTTTTTTTTTTAAAGTAAAGCCAAAAATAAGTTAGTGCAACATCAAGACAAAAATCTTTTTCAAAAATTAAGAACTTGCTCAAGTGTATATTTAAAGTTTCACTGCAAGAGTATTTCTGCTCCAAAGACGAGGCAAAAAATTTTTCTTCCTGCAGCACTGGAACAGACTGAACAGCTTAATAAAGGCATTTTAACTGTAAACATCTTTATAACGTATAAATAATTAAAAAGCATTATAACAATTTTGTATGGAACTAATGGGGGGTGAAAAAGCAAGTTTATGCTTTGAGCATGCCATAATCCATAATCAAGAAAAAGAACCTTGTAAATACATGAGGCATAAGCCTAATTCAAATGAAAATCTGCTGATCATGACTGAAGCCAAGGTGAAATTAAAGGAAGTACTGACAGCGGCGTGTGCACCCTCCTGCCAAAACACTGTGTCTACAGGTCAAAGAGACTTTGTTGCACTGAAAAACAAGACATAGGAATGAGAACGCTGAAACAAAGAGATTTTGTAGCTTGCACTGTTTTCTTTGTGTTTATGTGGTGAATTCAGACAAGGATGTGAAATGAGGCATAAAGTAATACACAAACAGATCAAATCACAGAAGACTGAGAAGTTTTCCTGTGGAAACTGGAGAGGAGACTTGGATCACATGACTCTCTCTCTCTTTAAGACAAGATCCGTGAGGCTGCGTAGACAATAATATGCGTTTTCGCAGTTAAACCTCAGGAGGTTGGTGATGTAAATGTCAGATTCACCCACTAAATGAGTTGGCGTCCTGAGGGCACATCGCTTGGGGAAATGGCCACACACTGAGGGTCTTGAATAATCTCCACAGGCAGTCTACGGCACAGCACTCACGTCTTTGGCGTTTGTGGAGTATAAGTAAAAAGACTTCTTCAGTGCTTCCATTGCTCGTTTTCTCTGCTTTTGCCTTCTCTTTCAGACTGAATTTCAATCTTTCCTTCAGTTTGTCAATCTATTAGGAGCTCAACTTGTCTGGATGATGTAATTGTGAATGGTAAAGGTTTCTTAGTGGTTAAGGAATTATGATCAATGACTTTTAGTTCGAAGTGATAGAGCGGTTTTGTGCGACAGATGCGCTGATTGTGACTACTTTTTGTTGCATAGTTAGATGCGATAGCTTAGCTGCTTTGTTTAGCTTAAAACGTTGTCTAGCCACTAACACCACCATCTAGTGCAAGCCGCATGTGTGATCATGCGTTCAGGGAGGTAGCCTTATCAGTGTCTATGGCTGCAGCTGACGCTCAGTGGATCTTTGGCTTTGCAAGTCGTGTGGAGACACCGAGCGGTACCGAAGCATTGCGTTGTGGGTCAGCCACACTCCTGACTACTGCTGGCCAAGGCTGAGATAGCCAGCTGCGAGTAACGACGTGGTTTCCTGCACTGAAGCATGGCAAACCTCTGGACGGAGGTGGAGGAAGAAGCGGCTGGGCCTTGCGGTTCATTGAGGGTCCTGGATTTGGGTTTGACCCACTACCACCCCCTATAGACAGAGCAGGGAGAGTTACCCGTTTGTGTAGACGTGGAGGCTGCAGGACGCGCGGGCTGAAGAAGGACGAGGGGTGAGGGGTTTGCAGGAGTTTGCTTTGATGGCTTTCAGGGGTCGGTCTCACAATCTGTTCTCCAGCCCCTGGTGAGTCATTCTCGTTGTCTTGTATGCGAAGGTGGGTGCCTAGCAACCGGCTCAGCTCTTCTGGGTCAGGCAAAGATTTCAACTCCACGTGAGGGTCTTTAGCAGGAGGAAGAATTGGATCGGTGCAGGGGGCTGGAGAACAGGACGTAGGAGGCCGTTCCTCTTTGGTGCAGGCATCATTGTGGCCCCCGGTGGGGACTGTTCTTGCTAGTTTTCCCTGGATGAGGGGCTCGTTGGGGATGTGACTGATGGGCTGAAGTATTTGAGGCTGCAGAAGACAAAACAGAACATTATTTCTCAGGATGGAGATCTGCGATCAGGGGCTACAATCCCATAGTAAGTGTATTGGACTGATATCTGTGTGACTTTCAAATTGTCCCGTTCATAGAACAGCTTATAAGAGCCTATAAAGAGACTTTAACTGACAGCAACTGTTGCTAGTCCTATTCACACAGCAATGGGTAGTCAAATTCAGTCTTAAAATTTGGCTGTGAGTCTAAGAAATGAAATAGTCACTTTAAATGTAATTAAACAGTTACAGAGTCTGGTTATCTCCTTCGAAACCAAATTGTGCTTGAACCAGGGTTGTGCACAATTCAGAAATTAATTGAGAAGGCTTTTTAAATTCCAATTCAATCCCTGAATTTAAAATGAGATGATGAAAGGATGATGTGAAACTGAAATCCAAATAAATTCATTAAACAGTCAGTTTTGTCACACTTTAGTTTGGGGACCAATTCTTACTATTAACTAACAAATAACGATGACTACTGCCTCAATAACCTCTTAATTTTCTGCTTAGTAATAGTTAGTAGTTGTTAGATTTAGGTATGGGGTAGGATTGCGGGACCTAAAATATGGTCATGCAGACTAAGGCATTAATATAAGCTTCATAAGTACTAATAAACAGTCAACATGCTAGTAATATGCATGCTAATAAGCAACTAGCTAACAGTGAGAATTGGTCCCTAAACTAAAGTGTTATCGTAATTTTTAAACAAGAGATGTCACAGATGTCACCAGGGTGCACAAAAAACACTTAATTTCCCAGAATGCACTTCTTTTTTAATCCCTTTTAAGAGAGTTCAACATTGCCCACCCACTTGGTTCTGGAAGCATTTTTTCCATAGCAATTAAAAAAAAAAAAATCTCAGTTAAAAAGTTATTAGTCATGAACCAAACCAACCTCTCACAAAGGTGAATCATTAGCTGAGAAATATAAAACTATTCATTTAAATATGTTAATTACATATAAAAACTAAATATACACAAATATTTAAGTAGTTTGAGTGTAGGGTGTACTTCATTGGATTGGACGGATACCGAGAGGTATTTTGGCATGATTTGCTTGTAGTAATTTTCTGACTGGTGGATATTTCTTTGCATAAAAATAATTTCTTCGTGTAATATAGTTTTCCACCCAGAATTCTGCTGTTAAACACAATATTTTAAAAAGTTGAACTAATGCAGGCCGATGGCTTCAACAAAAGCATAAATCATCGATTAACAACCATGTAGCTCAAAGCAGGTCTGTCTTTAAAGGTTTATCATTAAAAAGTTAGTGTTAAAAATCAATTCCCCTTCAATGGGATTTTTACTTCTGGAACCAGTTGCACTCATAATTCAGTAAATTTCTCCATCTGTAATTCAAATTCAGCTTCCTGTGGGGTGTGGCCAATTTAATTCACATTCACACACATAAACTGAAACTCAAGCAGATTCTTTAATTCTGAACTTTGCACAAGTCTGTTTTTTAGCATTATAAAACAGCACTGGCAACCGTTTCCTTCTGCTCTGTGAACATCGCCAGGATGTGTTGAGATGCGTGTGGTCAGCAGGCTGTTGAGCTGCGAACCAAACGTTACTGTAACAGAAACGCAGGTGAGTTTCAGTAAAGACAACTGTGCACCATGACAGAGGCGCAAGTCCTTGTTTCCTTCACTCTCTTTGTCTCTCATGGGCTGCTAAAGAGCACTGCTGTACTGAAACCACAGCACCCCCTACTGGCTAACTCTGGTTTCATACAGCCTGCCACATTTCTGTTCAGCTGGAGACCATTTGTAAGGTGTGTATTATCTCCAGATACCATCACAAAACAATTTTATCACATGCCCAACCACACAGGGCTGAGAAAATGTCAGAATTAAAAAGACATAAAGCATTACAATTAAAAACTCCACTAGAGAGCGCAAAAAAACAACAGCTGAAAAACAAGAACACGGAACAAGAGTACAGTGCAAGTATAAGGGACTAAAAGTGTGTGGCGAGGGTGTGTGCGCAGGTGAGTTGTCAGCGAATTTAGTAGCATGAGGTACTGACGGTCACATCCTCTACGTGACATCACAAAGTCTCTGGGGTGGAAAGACGTGTACGGACACCTGCAGATAACACATCCATAATGCATTCATTTCTGGCCGTCTCTGTCTCTCAGTGAGAACAGCAGAGTCTCAGGGACTGTAACCTTTTTTAAAACTCTGTGAGGACTTAAAGTCCCGTTTACATGGATTATCGCTCAAAACGCAGATTATCTGAAATTTAATTTCCATGCCTTTTTTCTTAAATTTGCATAAACATGAAACCTCTCAATGGTCAACTTCCGGTCACTTTGGTCATTCCAAATCACTGTTAATGTGAATGGGGCTTAAAAATGAAAACAGATGTGAAGTGCGCCTCCTATGTGTTCCTACAACTTCGACTGATAACTATTAAAACAGATATTAATGAGCTGTTTAAACCAAGATATGATTTTCCTCATTTAATAAATTTTAATGCCTTGCTTTATTGGTGAAACCCCCAGTTCCAGAGGATGACATTCCCATAAAAAGATGACTTGGCAGATAAATTGTTTATAGTGTGTAAAATATTTATTGAAGAGTGGCGTGCTGTTATCATCTTAGCTTGTTGTTTACACCATTTCTGCACTTTCATAAAAGCAATAAGACACTCAAGGACACTTTCACAGTGATTTTACTATGGTACAGGTATGTTCTTAAGCATAATGCAAAGATGAGTACCTAAAACACAGTTAACTGAAGTAAAATTGCTGGAATGAACAGTCCCACAGCCTTATTGCTTTTATAAAATGGCAGCAACAGCATTATGATAAATGACACCAAAGTTCAGTAAACAATTTGCACATGATAAACAATTCTTGTGCCAAGAAATATAGTTCATTATACTGACTCTAGGCCGTTTTGGGGTTGCCAAGCAACATAGCAACTTTAATACAGAATTCATCACAGGCGTGTTTATATCGGCTTCAAACAAGGCTCATTTAATAAGAATTTGGAGTTGAAAATATCTGTTTCATAATACAATATTAACATCATGAAAACAAAGGAATCATGCTGCACCAAACAAACAACAGCCACAAGACAGTAAAATAAAAAAAACAAAGACGTCAAACAGATTTCATGCTGCTCTGCCTTTGTGGACTGATTGAAAATCTTTGTAAAACCTAAACTTTTTAAAGGAGTTTCTGTATAAGTACCTAAAGTATCTGACATGTTTCCATAAGAATGAGGACCAGGTTATAGATTGATTCTTTACAGAGCAGGGCTCAATATTAAGGACGGCTGAGCAGACCAATGCAGAGTTGTCACTATACTTATATAAATGGATTACATATGTTGTGTTCCGATGGCTTTGTGTGATTTATCGAACATTGTTAAATTCTGCTGATAAATGTGACCCTGGACCACAAAACCAGTCCTAAGTCGCTTGGGTATATTTGTAGCAATAGCCAAAAATACATTGTATGGGTCAAAATTATTGATTTTAATTTTATGCCAAAAATCACTAGGATATTAAGTAAAGATCATGTTCCATGAATATATTTTGTAAATTTCCTACTGTAAATATATTAAAACTTAATTTTTGATTAGTAATATGCATTGCTAAGAATTCATTTGGACAACTTTAAAGGCGATTTTCTCAGTATTTTGTTTTTTTTGCACCCTCAGATTCCAGATTTTCAAATAGTTGTATCTCGGCCAAATATTGTCCTATCCTAACAAACCACACATCAATGGCAAGCTTATTTATTCAGCTTTCAGATGATGTATAAATCTCAATTTCGAAAAATTGACCCTTATGACTGGTTTTGTGGTCCAGGGTCACAAATACATCTGAAAGGAAAAGTGACTATAACACCACTAGAGATGAGGATGTGCCAAAATTGCAACAATGACTTGTAGGATGCTTGCAAGACAATCAAATCAAAAATGTTTGCTTTGCACATTGTGACATTTTTTTAGAACTGTTTAGAAAAATAATGTGAATTCATAGCTTTCACAGTTACAGTATAGTTGCATAATTTCCAGCTAGTATTGTGAGTTTTTGTAAAGAAAACTCTACTAATTGAAATGAAAAACAAAAATATATTTTTTCTGAAGCAACTAGAACGTTTTCAAGTTTTTTGTTTGTTTTTTGTGATGGGGTCCATGAAAATCTGACGTTCTGGCCTGTTTTAGCCTAGAGGAAAAACATCCTTTATCGTTGAGCCCAAAAAAAAAAGCATCCATATTTCAAAAAAGAGCAGGGAGAATCAACTGCCTCCAAAATGTTTCACAAGATAACTTCGTAACACGATTGCTGGATATTACAACAGAAAGAGCTGTAATAAAGTCTGGGTTTAATTCAGTCATTCATCTTACTGTAAGATTTGGCTGATGAAATGTGGCCATTTTGATAATAGAAGAGTTTTTAATATCCTGGGTTTGTAGAAGTGGAGGTTATAATGTGAATCCCAAAGGAGTTATCGGATAATTTTATTTTAACTGTCCTCTAAAACGGTTTAGCGTCTCCCTGTGCAGTCACAGGACCAAGGACAATTGCACTATGGGCTGATTCTTTGCTTGTGTGCATGTTTGAGATGTTTAAACCCTGGTTCACCTGTGCAGATTGATGACTGTTTGGATAAAGTCTCTGGAAGCAGGCTGAGAGAAGCAGTGGGTCTCTCAGAACACACCAGTAAACACTGTAGCTCCATCAGAGCAAAGGCAGATCTGACACAACCACAGCAATCACAGCCCACGGAGGAAGAGATGAACAGAAACATCAGGATTTAGGATTAGGATAGGTGGTTTGGGCAAGAGAGTCAGGAAAAAAAAGTCTCATGCCACCTGTATTTTGTTTTGTATGTGAATGTGGGGGAAAAAATTGAATTCATGCTTCAAAAATAAAAATCAGACTCAAAAAAGCATGCATCGTTCATTCATGTCACGTGACCATGCAAAGGGTGAAGCTTTTAGTAGATGTTACTGTACCACGCTGTGTCGCGGAAGTAATGTACAAGATGCTCCACCCCTGTCCCGGGGTATTATGGGATAGGCAGAGGGGGAGAAACAACACAAAGCACAAGTTCATCCAATCAGGAAATAGGAAGAGGAAAGAGAAAGGGAAAAGACAGAGAGGAAAACATGGAGAGAAGAAAGACAAAACAAGAAAAAACAGTGGAGTAAAAACAAAACACAAGAAAGGAAGAGGGTCAGATCTGTTGAGGAAGGCACCAAACACATCTGACATCTGCTCTATCTGAACTACAGCAATGTTTACAATGCAAAACATACATTCTCTCAAATGATCACAGCTCTATTCTTGCTAAACTAAATTACTGGTGTCCTCCTTTATTTTTCATGATATACAGTACACCTGAATCCTCCACTAAAAAAAAGGTTTAAAAAAAAAGCATACCAAGGACAATACAAATGAATAATTTACTGTGTGCACACAGAGTTACACTATCTGCAATTTACTGCAAATTGAACCTTACTGAAATTTACTGCAAACTGACATTTTGCTAGAAATATTGGTATAATGACGAGTTCTAAGTTCATTAATATGGACTTAAAATTCTGGAAAAGAGTCAATTATTTTAAAGCGTTAATTGCTTTTTTTCCAAGTAAAATACTATCTCTCATCTATGGAAGCTCATTTCTACCTCTAAGTAAGGAAAAGTCATTAATACAATTGTGACTGTATCTTCACAATTTTATTAAAATGCTGCTTTCTAAAGCACTCTAAACTGTTTTATAAAGTAATCTGTAATGTTATTTTAAATGTAATATTTTAAAATGTAATTTACTCCTGTGATGGCAACGTTGAACTTTTAAAACAGTCTTTAGTGTCGTGTGATCCTTTAGAAATCATTCTTATATGTTAATTTGATGCTCAGCAAACATTTGTGAAAAAAAAAATTGTTGTTCTGCTTATTATTTTTGTGGAAACCTTGAAACATTTGATTCATACTGACTCCAAACCTTTGAACGATAGTATATATCTTACATTCATTTTTCAATGTAATTTCATCTCTCACAACATCAGATTTGTTATTAGATTTTTTTTGTCAGATTTTGATTTTGAAGCAAAAACAGGCTTCCACACCCATCTCAGGTTAACGTGCAGACAACTATAACCAATTATAACCATTTGTAGGTCGAATTCCCTGCGACTTCGCAGCTCTGTTTGTTTGATCTGACATGCCAACTTCAAGCTCAGTTAATGGAATGAGTTTGAGACAGGGCTACCTGTTTGTCCATTATTAATTATACTCATAAAAATATTCATAACATTTAATTTTGCCAAAGCAAATGTAAAAATGTAACTGCAGAAATAAAAATGCTCTTCTTCTACAGTGAATCCTGTTACTCCCATATCTCTCTCCCTCTCACACACAATCTATTACAGCTGCATGTGTTCATGCTGGTTCAGACAACAAATGCTGGCTCTTCGACTGACCGCACTGGTGCACAGCAAAGTGTATCCAAAATCCCTGCACAAACACACCTGAAGACACGGCCATCCACACAAACACACGGATGGTATGATCCAACCAGTGCAGTGACCCACCTAGACCTGACAAAGACGCTTCAAAACTGCCCAGCGGGGATCTGCTGACTTTGTCTAACCTTCTTAAAGTGCTTCCACTTTCATCGGTCTCACACCACATCTCCTCTTCCTCATCTCTCATTTAACCGATATCCTACTTAAACAGCCCTGACTCACTGCCTCATGTTACCTATAGGGAGACAGCTTTTGAAAGAGAAGGGAATGAAACAGCAGAGAAAGAGAGAGAGAGGGTAGCGGAAAGAAAGCCGAACATTATGCCAAAGGAATGGGGTCAGAGGTCAGGGGTTAATGACTCACTTTGTCGGCGTTGAGGCATGCTGGCACGAGGTGCAATCTGGTACTGGCACTGCCAGGGAGAGAGGAGAGGAGTGGGTACAGCCTGCAACACACAGAAAAACCGTGACACACACACACACACACACACACACACAACACCCGCACAGCTGCGGAAAGAGACAATCCCCAGTGAATCTAGACAAAACACACAGAGAGAAACGGCACACATTTCCTCTGAGAAGACAAACTACCGTGGATGTCTGAACATCAGACTAAAATATCAGTGAAAAGCAAGGCTTGAATGCATGCATGCACAATACATGCATGCAATATTCCTAGCTAACACATATAGATCTCACAGATAATATTTCCTTTTGTGTGTAAACTGCACATGCACTGGGGAAATTTCTGATCAGATATATGTACTTTTATCTCTAATATTTTGTCACGCTCAACCATAATGTTCGTAAACATACAAACCTTATCATGAAAATTGATTGCATACCATTTAGAAGCACCTTTGGGAAAATGTTGAGATAAAGGCAAAACAAATTATTGTATGGCGCAAACCTGATGCCCAGAAAGTGAGCATGGCTTTGAATCTCTCAAGACATTTTTATTATGAACAGAAAACTAGACTTGTTTAACTTTATAAACCAGTGTTCATCTGTCTGTCCAAGTACACATGACAAAAATTGCATAACTGACTAAATGAAGGATCTTATGAAACAAGTGCACAAGTCCAATGTCAACAGTCGTCCAATTTATGTATACACTACCATTCAAAAGATTGGGGTCAGTAAGTTTTGTTTATTTTTATTTATTTATTTTTTATGTTATGTTATGTTATGTATTTATTTATTTATTGGTTTTTGGAAATCAATTAAGTCAAGTCAAGTCAAGTCAAGTTTATTTGTACAGCGCTTGTACAGCAATTAACACTTATTTCAGTAAGGATGCATTCAATTTATCAAAAGTGACAGTAAAGGCATTGTAGCGAATCAGCTCATTCATGGGGAAATATGAATAATTAATCATAACTAGTTATAATTAATTACAAATATTTAGATCCGCTGTAGATATTTACTTGACCTCTCAGGGTCAACTGTCTGTCAATTCTAAGAACGTTAATTTCCTGGTTAAGGGAAATAACTTTCTTACTGTACAACTCTACACAGAGCCTGTAGCATAAATCTGCAGTTATGAGCAAACAATGACCAACGTCAAGTGTGATACAAGTAAGACTTTATTAACTACATAAACACTTAAACTGGTCCAACATACACATAAACACTTAAACTGGTCTAACATACACACACACACACACTGTTAATCTAATGAATAACTGATTTGTTAAATCAAATGAAAAATTGTGTGTTTGATTGGTCCAGACGCTACAGCATCAATAATGTTACAAAAGATTTCTATTTTAAATAAATGCTGCTTTTTTACTTCTTATCAAAGAACTCTGAAAAAAAAATTATCAGTTTCCACAAAAATAATAAGCAGCACAGCTGTTCTCAACATTGATAATAAGAAGAAATGTTTTACTTGATCAGCAAGTCAGCATATTAGAATGATTTCTGAAGGATCATGTGACACTGGAGTAGGGATGTTCATTTCAGGACGTTAACCAATTGTTAACCGACAAGATTATTTTAAATTAGAATTGAATTAAATTAAAAAATGATAAGTGTCTGTGACCCGTTAAAAATACTAACATTTGTTTCCCGGGGATTCATTTCACATGCGCAAAAAGCAGCAAACAACAGAACATGAGGATTCACATGGTCATATCACATCACGCACCTGCAGCGCTTCTGCGAGCGGAGAAAAACATAATAAAGCTAGGCTATATATATCGAATAAATAGGCCTTTAAGAGAAACATATTTTTACTTAAATAATAAATTAAGAAAATGAAAGAAAAACTGTGCAACAAGTAGCCTAGTATGCAGAGTTTCGGTTCATTTTTTGCTGCGCGAAAGGAAACAGACGGCAGAAAGCGGCATCCTATTTTTCTTTAGGCTTATTTTACAAAAGCACAAAGATTTGTTTTTATTGTGAATGTACACAAATAAAGGCAAACCTTTTACAATTCCGATTATCTGAAAAAATAGGTTAAATAATTAAATGACTTTTAAACCATTTAACTGATTGTATTAATCGGTCAAAATTCTTACGGTCGATTAACCGGTTAAACGGTTAAAATGAACATCCCTACACTGGAGTCAGCATATTAGAATGATTTCTGAAGGATCATGTGACACTGGAGTAGGGATGTTCATTTCAGGACGTTAACCAATTGTTAACCGACAAGATTATTTTAAATTAGAATTGAATTAAATTAAAAAATGATAAGTGTCTGTGACCCGTTAAAAA
>NW_015627225.1:1293319-1313966 GCF_001515625.1 Sinocyclocheilus rhinocerous
TTTGTACTTCAATAATAAATTAAGAAAATGAAAGGAAAACTGTGCAACAAGTAGCCTAGTATGCAGAGTTTCGGTTCATTTTTTGCTGCGCGAAAGGAAACAGACGGCAGAAAGCGGCATCCTATTTTTCTTTAGGCTTATTTTACAAAAGCACAAAGATTTGTTTTTATTGTGAATGTACACAAATAAAGGCAAACCTTTTACAATTCCGATTATCTGAAAAAATAGGTTAAATAATTAAATGACTTTTAAACCATTTAACTGATTGTATTAATCGGTCAAAATTCTTACGGTCGATTAACCGGTTAAACGGTTAAAATGAACATCCCTACACTGGAGTAAAGGCTGCTGAAAAATCAGCTTTGCCATCACAGAAATAAATTACACTTTAAAATATATTCATATAGAAAACTGTTCTTATAAAATAGTAATAACATTTCACAATATTACTGTTTTTACTGTATTTTTTGATAAAATAAATGCAGCCTTTCTAAGCATAAGAGACTCCTTTAAAGGGGTCATATGATGCTGCTAAAAAGAACATTATTTTGTGTATTTGGGGCCTAGAGTGAGCGATGGCGGGCGGGCTTGAGAACTTGCTTGCAACCATACGTGACAACCCCGGGCTGGACTCCGCTTCGTCCACGGTGAAAGCCGATCCGGCGATCCACAGCGCAAAGTTGTTGTATTTCCTCAGCGACCAGCACGGATCAGCTCTAGGCATGACGAAGCGGATATCGTCCTCTTTGCAAAGGCCAAACAAAGTAGTTTCGCTTTCACAACGAAACACACAGCGCCTTCACGACATGGAGGCGGCAACAACAATACTACAGCGAGAATAAAAGTTACGCCTTCTTTCTTTGCGTGAACATTTGGGCGGCGTTATGCAAATCTTCCCACATAGTGACATAGAGATGTGGGGGCAAGTTAGAACGAGCCGTTTTAGGTATAGGCGTGGCTGACTCTTAACTTTTATAAAGAATATCTCTTTGGATTTGAGACTTTAGTCTCTGCAACTTAACAGATCTTCTTTATGCACCAAGAGCTTGTAACACTCCAAAGAGAAAAGAAAAATTGAAATTGCATCATATGACCCCTTTAAAATAACTGCATCTGATTTGCTGCTTTAAAAAACATGTATTATAATTATCAATTTTAAAAACAGTTGTCCTGCTTAATATTTTTGTGGAAACCGTGTTTTTTTAGTTAGAACGAGCCGTTTTAGGTATAGGCGTGGCTGACTCTTAACTTTTATAAAGAATATCTCTTTGGATTTGAGACTTTAGTCTCTGCAACTTAACAGATCTTCTTTATGCACCAAGAGCTTGTAACACTCCAAAGAGAAAAGAAAAATTGAAATTGCATCATATGACCCCTTTAAAAAACATTAACAAATCTTACAGACCCCAAAACTCTGATTTGAGTCAGACTAAAACTTTTATATGAAATTTCAAAACAGAAAAAATACGGTTTCAGTCAAACTGAAATTGAACAATATTTGGTTTTGTTTGATGGGCTAAACAGCAAGTAAATGGATATTCAAGATATTCACCAGTGATATTTACCATATTCGCCAGTGCAACTGTATAGTTGGCTTGTTTTTAACTCTGTGCCTGTGAAACTACAGTATGAGTACTTTTGGACAGACTAAACCATTCATAGAGACTTCTCTGGCATTATTTGAAATGTAATGTTTAGTCTGGTATGATCAATTTCAGATTCACCTGCCTCTAAACAGCACATAAGAGCAGGTTTCTTCCTGTCTAAGGGGGTTGTTCCTGGCCAGAATAAGCTGTAAAGTGGACCAGTCAAAATACTGCCTCAGCAAGACTCACTTAATGCTTCAATGAACAAGAGGCAGCATTACGGAGTATGCACTCAAAGTAGTATAGACATTAGTATGCAATTTGCAGATTTCTCTAAAAATGGCAGTGTGCAGACAAGAACGATATGCAATAGCTGTTTTACAAGACATAACTGGGGTAAACAAAAGATGCTATGATATCTGGTACATAATTCATGTACAAGATGTAATTTACACAAGTAGGATGTTTTCCTGAATCAACATTCTTTACAGGAACGAGTCCAATCAATCCAGTATTCCCCTGCTAATTTTAGGCATTCGTTTAGCATTAGGGAAAGAGTGAGGTCTATAATCGACTGAAAGGAATGTTGTTCCAAGGACAAAGGAAGTCCGTCCAGGAACATGACACACTCATCGTAAGTAGAACAAATATTTAAGTGTTTGAGTTATGATAAAGCCAGCAACCACAGATTAAACATTACAGTGTGTTAACATGCTATACATTTCCTTAGATTGTTTGCAGTTTTGTGACAATTAATAACTGATCATTGATAACTTGCTTTATAATGAACTCATGCCAAGTTTATCCCGTCAAAAAACCTGTGGCAGTTCACCAAAAAACGAAAATTCTCAAAGTATTTCCTCACCTCTAACATTTCAATAAAAATATCTTCATTTATGCTTCTTAGATGAATGAGTCACATGGTTGTGGACCAACATTGGTTGAGTAAATGAAAGAATTTTCTATTTTTGGGTGAACTATCCCTTTAAGCTAATATTTTTTTGCCATTTCTAAGAACTGATTTTAATAGATATCTTACCAAAATATAAAAATAAAAAATTGCCCACACCTGCTTGGTTTCTTCCCCAGTGAAACACATGGTTTATCAGAATGTCAGAGCTGCAATGTTCCATGTAATGAACGTGAATGGGGACCTAGAACCGTTAAGCACCCAAAATAACAATAAAAAAAAAATCACCATAAAGCTTAATAAGTGTAATCCATACGAATCTTACACTACATTCCAGGTTTTTAAAAACCATATAACAGCATAGTGCGAGAAATTAAAATTTCAATTCTGACGGATAATCTTGCTTGACAGCCATGGTCACTTATTCACTTTCAATATATGGAAAAGAGCAGCAGGACATTCTTCTAAACATCTTCATTTATGTCCCACAGAAAAAAAGTTGGTTAAAAGTCACATACTGTAGGTGGGGAAAGGCATACAGGCAAAGAAAATGAAACTTTGAACACTAACATGTGTGCAAAATGAACAAGTCCTGTTATCCCCAATCCACTATAACAGTTTATTTCTCTTCCTCATTTCCACTTCCAAATTCTCATCCATCGCTTGTTACTTCCCTCATCACTCTCCTCCCTATAATCTCTCCTGACTCCAGTCTTTCGCCGTGTACCGTTAGCTTTACTGATTGTGTGCCGGTCGTCAATAAGAACATGTCCCATGGTGAACATCTCAGGCTTGGGCTCTGAAAGCTAAACCACCGGAGTAGGTGCAGCACGGCTTCACTTAAATAGGAGATGACAATCATTCTGCACTCTATAGTAGATGCCCGTTTTCCCCTAGCAGCTGCAAATTGGCCAAATCTGCACCTCGGCAAACTAGCCTCAGCTCAGGGCGTCCCGAGAGAGCATCGGGCTATTTCACCACGAAAAACGAATGTGAGGGAGGAAAGGATGGAGGAGAGGAAAAGAACAGAAGGAATGTGCTGTCTGATTTGTCAACCCTGACAACACATTTGCTTCCCCCCTTTGTAAACAACTAGCCACCTACAAAGCCTAGAGAGGTTTAGGGGGGAAACAGGAAATGAAAACGAGGCAGACGGCTCAACCAAGGACACACACAGATACACTCGTCTCACTACACTGACATTTTGGGAGAGTTTTGGGTGCCTTGATGATGCGATCGTGTTGACATGCACGTTGCTAGCCAGATAGCGAGAAATGACTCACAGCGGGGTGATGATGGGGCGGTCGCCACACCGTCTGAGTGGATTTATCATGATGAGTTCTTCTCTCACCTTTGACCCCTGACTTCTGCTGATGACACCGACATCTCACCGGCTGAAAGAAAAAGAATCAAAGCAATAATAATTTGATTTGTACACGTTCTAAAGAAAATGAGTGGTTTGAATATCTCAACCATTCAAAACTTGCACCCAAAAATGCTAGTTTGCAGGGCATTGCTAGTAGAGAGAATCTGACCATTATTGTTTTTTATGACTATACAGAATAACTATACAGAATTTTTATGTTAGCTAATTTTTAAAGTGTTCAGATACGACAATATTAAGAACGGAGTCTAATTAGTTTCATTTTTGACAGACATGACATAACTACAAAAAACTACAATAAACACAATGCATTATTTTTAAAGTATTCAGATATGAAAATATTAGGAACTGATAGTTTAATTGTTTTATTTTTCACAGACATGACATAACAAAAAACTACAATAAATACAATTCATTATGAATTATGAATATTAATACAATTAATAATAATAATTATTATAAGTTTAATAAATTATTCATCATAGATTCCTATTTTTGTCTTATATAAAGTAGTTTTGCAAAGTAGTCTTGCATCCGAAATTTTCTTAGAACCAATAACCATTTTTCCTTGTTTTATTTTTGACACACGACATAAATCATTAAACTATTGTAAAAACAATGCCTTATGAATTATTATTAATAATAACAAATTGTTTAATATATTATTCATAATTATTATTTTTATATTTTTATATTTTTTATATTTATGCACAGTAGTTTTGCAATCTACATTTTCTTGGAATAAATTTAGTTGAATACATTCATAATAAATTATTTATATGCAAAGTAGTCTTGCAATAACCTTTAAAAAATCATTGTATAATAATATTATTAATAATAAAAACAAGAAATTGTTCAATACACTATTCGTAATGACTTATTTTTATATTTTTGTATATTTTTATAATTACGCAAAGTAGTATTGCAATCTAAATTTTCTTAGAACCTATAAACCTTTTTAAAACCATTTAATTGAAAAATTAAAATTAAACTCTGAAATCAGGTTGCTAGTAACAGCACCTCTCCTTAACAAGCCACACAATTTGAGATATCATTCATGGCAGTGGTGAAGTGAGGGAGAGTTTAAATTCCCTAACCAATGTATAAATAATACGGATGCTTGCCTTGAGCAACACTAATAACATACTCTTGTTCTAATGTAAAGAAATCTCAATTGCCTTCATCTTTGCTTTGCAATCAGCATAATGCAAAAGAGGTGAGCAAGTTTACTAGCGCTAATGATATAATTGCTCACAGAAGGTGACTGTAATTGGGATTAAAGGTTAAAGTGCACGTGTTGATTCGCTGTTTTTATGGCTTGGAACGGTGAAGTTAATGAACAATATGAGATGTGGGTTTGTTCTGAGAACATCTCGTCCTGATTTCATCTTACTCATGCAGACATGGAGTTAGCATGACTTTAGCATCTTCCAGCAGACACTGCAGGCTCTGATTAGCCACTCATGTATTATGTATCTTCAATCAATACAAAATGGTCAAAATGAGTGCAAGTGTGAATGTGTCAGGAATGGCGATGGCTCACAGATTGTTGATACTGTTGATGAGTGAGCCGTGTGATGATTTTTTCTTTATTTTTCAGCTCTTCCCTGAGATGTGCCACCTCCTTCATCAGTTCCTCCATCTGACACACAAATACAAAACAAATAATAAAATCAAACACAAAAATATTAAATTGTCATACACAAACCATTTTGAGGCCAAAATGGAAGACTAATTCACCATGGGTTCCCTCTGGAATTCCTAATGGCTTTTTAGAATAGCAGTTTGCAATTTATGAGTATAATAAGGTCTGTGGTAAACATTACTTGAGATATATTAATGTTTCGTTCTACTTCATAAATTACACAGCTCAGATGTGAATTCTGGAACTGTTGTGTGCTTTCAAAACACAAGCTGCTACATTAGGATTCTCATGCATTTATAGTTTTAGCCTTTATGTAGCAACTTGTGCATTTTAACAGCTTCAAAGTTCATGTTTTAAGATATGAATGTGTGTAATTTATGATGTAGAAAAAAACTGGGAAAGTCTCTTCAAGTAAGCATTTAGCATTTGAAAACCACTTTTATAAAAACACATTAGAAATTCCTAAGGGAGCCCATGGCTTGAAAATGCTAATGTTCTTAGTGTGCTAATGTTTTAGGACAACAAGCTGAACAGCTCTATTCAGGTGGGTGTTTATGAGACGTTACAGACCTGCTGGGCTCTGCTGTCATCTTCGCTGGAATCCAAACTCTCTGGAGTAATCTCACCATCATCCATCTACATAAAATGACAATTTATTGTTGAAACACTCATGTTTTCAGCTTCTCAGGTTCTTTTATTCTTTCTCTCTTTTTTTGCCCCTACACACATGCTAAAAGCTGCTCAGAGGGTAACAGCTGGGTTTGCATATGAAAGTGCAAACATGACTCTTCCAGCTGTGTGTGTGTGTGGTACCTGCAGCAGACTCTTGAGTTTGAGCAGCTGTGATTTGACAGACGAGCAGTCTTCCGCCATGTGCTTGAGAGTGAGTTCATGCTGAATTACGGGATGGAGGGGCCGATGGCCTGTACGACAGGGATCGAAATGAAACCCGCCCAGTCTAAAAGACCGATTGAGACAGAGTTCAGATATAGTTTATAGAAAAAATACAAGAAAAAGAAACAAAAATCAGAATTAAAGGGGTTGTATCATGACTTTCTTGATAACTTTCAAAAGTCTAAACTTTCACTCCAGTTCAAAAAGACTGCAAAAACAGCTTCTACCAAACTTCATGATGTCGACCAGAATACACTGACTACTTGACCGTAGACATCAACACTGGCTATTCAAAGTTCAAGAGCTTGGCTTTATTATTTCTAAATCGAGAACCGGTTCCAAATGAAAAAATATCTCTCTCTCTATATATATATTTTTTTTTCATTTGTCAAAAAAAATAAATAAATAAATATATATATATATATATATATATATCTGGCAATTAAAGTATCCTTAATTAAGGTGTTAACAATGTCTCTCATAACGTCATTCTGACTTCTGTTTCATCACTTTGACTAACAGTTTGTGTGGCTATATGTCCCAATCCACACTAACATTCAAAAGTTTGGGGTATTCACATCACATTTTTTAATTAAATTAATACTCTGATTCAGCAAGGATGCTCTAGCAGCAACATTACACACTAAACCTTAAAACTTAAAAAGTGAAATCATAATCAACCACCCCTTTAAATATTTATAATATTTCATAATAGCACTTTTTTACTTTCAAATAAATGCAGCCTTAAGTGAGCATAAGAGACTTCTTTCAAAAGTATTTTAAAAATATTACTGACCCCATACCATTACAACTAAATTACATTAACTATTTGGTGAAAAAAAACGATATTATGTATGTGCCTCAGAGTGAAAGAAATATTAAAAGAGATTTAATATAAACCCTGTATTATAAAATGTACAGTTCTAGTCCTGGATGCTAAATATAATGTGCAACTCAGACTAAAATAAAATGTATAGTAAATATAAAAGTATAAAATTTTTAATTATAAAAATATAAAACCTAACAGCCACTTATGTGAAACACTTGCTCTTGATTCCGGTATGTAACACTCACTTTTCAGAATCCAATCAATTCCTGTTCTACATTTTTGCATCATGTTTAATTAGGAAATACGTATTCCAAGGCATTCACCTGTTGTCATTATGAGCATGATCTGTTCCACTCCATCTCTGCTGTCTTCTCCTCCACTGAGCCGGCCGGCCCCCCCTGTCAGAGCGCTCAAAGTGGGCCATCCCATCTGCATGCACAGAGGGGTCAACAGCAGTCAATGACAAATAAACAAACGCACTGAACAAGCGCACAAAACCCAATTCACTTTAAACCACACAATTCAGTTAGTCTCCAAGAAACGCTCAGAAACAGACACACACTTTTTGGAAAAAGAAGGTCATCTTTCTCTGGGAGGTTGTGCAGTGTCCTTCCAAACGCAGAGCTCTTAGAGTTTCGATACAAAGCACTCACACCGCCTGAGGCGAGATATCAGGGCAAACTTACACTAACACACTCTGAGGCATACAAAATCTCTCTGTCTCACACACACACACACACACAAGCGCTCTCTCAATCTTTCTATACACTTCTAGCACAAAGCAAGACAGCAAGTAGAACAGACAGAAAACTAAGCTCCAAAACAGACCTGCTACACTCCTCTTGTCCTTGCTGTCCGGTTCACTGCCAGAGCCTCAAAAACAGACTCGAAAAACAGTCCAAAACTCACCCACACGAATACAAATGGCCTTACAACAAAAAGCAGAGATGGTCTGTTTTGACTGACACATCCAAAAGAAAAGGTTGAAATACAGCTGGACAAAAATTCCCCAAAGTTAAAAATTCCAAAGTTGTGTGGTGTAGAACTCCAAATAAAGTATGTAGAAAACTTTAAAAAGTTGTGTCAAACTTCCTACAACTTTCTCACTGGCCACCCGAGCATCTGCAAATCCAATAACTTTTCCGCCCTGTTGGAACGTGGGTGTGCGTGTGTAGGAGTTTGTGAGTTCTGGGAACTCCCTGGGAGATTTGACCAGAACCAGACGCATACAGAGACACACAGCTGTAATCCCTGAGCCGTGGGACCTTCAGAAGAGAAGGGGAACTGATGGTAGTGCTCTCGACCGAAGTCGGCACAGCCCTAGGGCAGGGTCTCCACTCTGGTCACAGGAACTAGTGTCAAAACAGCAGGACTTCCTGCCTGCCAAGTGGACGGATCAACCATGGAAGGAATGAAGGAGGGAAGGAGACAGACAGACAGGGAGGGGAGAGACAAGGGGGAGGGGATTCTGAAGTCATCTATTCCCTCCTCTGGCTCTTTCTGGCTCTGCAACCCCCTTCACATGACTGCAGGGCATGATGCCTGGGGTTATAAATACAACACACACACACGCGCATACCACACACATACACAGCACTGTAAAACTGACTGATTCCTACTGATGGCTCAGGCCAAAATACTGAAAGTAAACATGACAAAACTCAAAAGCCAAGCAAAAATACACCAATGCTCATAAGAAACATTTTTTTAAACATCTGAGCTAACAAACAGCTGAAAGAACGGTCCCAAACAAGAAGGGATTGTGCTCGTCATTCCTGCACTCATTCACTGAAATGTCATCTGTGAAGAGTATGTAATGAAGTGTATTGTTTGCCATTTCTAATGTGGAATTTGTCTACGTACACAAGACTTTGGAATCTGCAGAACCCGTAACCACCCTGTGACCTCACTCGCACACTCTAAAATCACACTTTGAGATTGAAGAAAACAGGAAGCGACATTAGGACATTCTCTTCCAAAACTGAGAGTTTATCTGAGAGTCACTCGGTTGACATTCAGTATTCAGGATTTCTGGCAGGGACTGTCTTGAATAGTAACTCATTCATGACAGGCAAGTAACACAGGCACTATTGTATGTCTTTACTGTTATATATTTGAATTTGTTTAACAGTATGTGCCATTACAGGACAGTTAGTGCAATATAGCAATATACACTTCCGTTCAAATGTTTGGGTTCGGTAAGATTTTATGTTTAAGAGTATTTGTGGTTTTCCCAAAAACTTTTTACAGAAAACTAAGCTCCAAAACAGACCTGCTACACTCCTCTTGTCCTTGCTGTCCGGTTCACTGCCAGAGCCTCAAAAACAGACTCGAAAAACAGTCCAAAACTCACCCACACGAATACAAATGGCCTTACAACAAAAAGCAGAGATGGTCTGTTTTGACTGACACATCCAAAAGAAAAGGTTGAAATACAGCTGGACAAAAATTCCCCAAAGTTAAAAATTCCAAAGTTGTGTGGTGTAGAACTCCAAATAAAGTATGTAGAAAACTTTAAAAAGTTGTGTCAAACTTCCTACAACTTTCTCACTGGCCACCCGAGCATCTGCAAATCCAATAACTTTTCCGCCCTGTTGGAACGTGGGTGTGCGTGTGTAGGAGTTTGTGAGTTCTGGGAACTCCCTGGGAGATTTGACCAGAACCAGACGCATACAGAGACACACAGCTGTAATCCCTGAGCCGTGGGGCCATCAGGAGAGAAGGGGAGCTGATGGTGGTGCTCTCAGCCGAAGTCGCCACAGCCCTCGGGCAGGGTCTCCCCTCTGGTCACGGGAACTAGCGTCAAAACAGCAGGCCTTCCTGCCTGCCAAGTGGACGGATCGACCATGGAAGGAATGAAGGAGGGAAGGAGACAGACCGACGGGGAGGGGAGAGACAAGGGGGCGGGGGGTCTTAAGTCATCTATTCCCTCCTCTAACTCTTTCTGGCTCTGCAACCCCTCTCACATGACTGCATGGCATGATGCCCGGGGCTATAAATACAACACACACATACCACACACATACACAGCAGTGTAAAACTGACTGATTCCTGCTGATGGCACAGACCAAAACACTGAACGTAAACATGACGCGAAATTCAAGCAAACACAGACGCTCAAAATAATTTTTTTTTTAACATGAGACAAACAGCTGAAAGAACGGTCCCAAACAGGAATCATTCTTGTACTCATTCATTTAAATGTCATTTGTAAAGTGTATGTACGAAGTCTTTTGTTAGCCATCTCTAATGTGGAATTAGTCTACGTACACAAGACTCTGGAATCTGCAGAACCCGTAACCACCCTGTGACCTCACTCGCACACTCTAAAAATCACACTCTGAGAGTGAAGAAAACAGGAAGCCACGCTAGGACATTCCCTTCCAGAACTAAGAGAGTCGCATGGATGATTCAGTTGACATTCAGTATTCCTGGCAGGGGCTGTCTTCAATAGCAAACTCATTCATGATAGGCTAGTAACACAGGCACTATTGTTTGTTTTTACTGTTATACACTTGCATTTGTTCAACAGCATGTGCCATTACAGGACAGTAAGTACAATATAACAATATACACTTCCGTTCGAATGTTTGGGCTTAGTAAGATTTTATATGTTTTTGAAAGAAGTTCTCTTATGTTCACCAAGGCTGCATTTATTTGATTAAAAATACAGTAAAAACAGCAATATTGTGAAATATTAAATTTTTAACAGGTTTCTATTTTAATTTAATTGAAATATCAAAACGTAAGGTATTCCTCTGATGGAAAAGCTGAATTTTCAGCAACACTCACGATCCTTCAGAAATAATTCAAATATGCTGGTTCCGAAAAAACATTTCTTATTATTATCAATGTTAAAAATAGCTGTGTGTGGAAACCATGACAGTTTTCTGTGACTCTTTGATTAATAGAGAGAGAACATGAAAAGAACAGGATTTATGCAAAACAAAATCTTTTGTAATATTACTATTGTCTTTAGTGTCACTTTTGATCAATTGAATGTTTACTTGCAGAATAAAAGTATTCATTTTTTTTAAAGAAAACAAAACTGAACGAAAGTGTATAAGGTTACATTAATAACTAATTTAATCTTGTTTTACTGTATTTGACAAAGTCAAGCAGTGTTCTTCAGCATAACTTGCAAAACTATTTTAGAAATGTTTCTAATTCTTGATAATTATTATATATGCATTTTATGACCTCAAATTAATTAATTGACTAAATTAAACATTTATACAGTAAAAAATTTATGTCACATTACAGCACTAATGAATGAACTGCACAGAAGTCAAAAGGTGACTAAAAATGAAGAAAAACTTAAAATAGTTGTACGTTCATATGAAATAGTTATTTTGAGCTACTATTTTAGATTATTTTACTATTAGGTTTTGCTGGGGGGAACATATTTACTAAGCTTTAACTCATAATTCATCCATCAAACATATCAAAAACTAAAGCTCCAAACAACAGCCAGCAGTCATGTAATAAATAATCCAGAAAAAGCACTTCTCTCACTGTCTTGAAAAATAATACATAACATAAAATAACGCAAGCTATTGGAAAATAAGTCCTGGGTTAGCCAGCCATGTCTCTACAACTTTACATTCCACAAAACATGAATTCAAATACAAAATGACATACTGAATCCACCTGAATTATATACTGATAAACTGAATTCAATGTCTTCTTCATCACATTTAATTCATTAAAATCACACTGAGCTGCAGGAAACTCTGACATGGCCATCTGTACAAAAGTCATTCACATTCAAAATAGTGATTATCACTCGCACTTGGCAGTGATCAATCAACATGATGCAATCTGATCAGCTATTATTATTTTTCCAAATGGAAGATGAATTAATAAATCAAAGATAAACACAAGGATGATTATATTACAAATTCAATTAAAGTGGACTATTGTGGTTATAAAGGTAAATAGTTGATGGTAAATTCCTGTATTGGTGTTCAAAACAATAAGAGAGACATTCATTTATTTAGTAATTTATTAACCAGATCTACAAGTTTTGAGAGAACGGTGATGCAGAGATGATTCTATTAAAGGGGTCATATGATGTTGCTAAAATGAACATTATTTTGTGTATTTGGTGTAATGAAATGTGTTTATGAGGTTTAAGGTTCAAAAAAACACATTATTTTCCACATACTATACATTATTGTTTCTCCTCTATGCCCCGCCTTTCTGAAACGCCTCGATTTTTACAAAGCTCATCGTTCTGAAAAGCGAGCTGTCTTTGGGCGCACGCACGGCATCCGGTGAGTGAGGTGTGTACGCACTGTGTACTCTGGCGTAGTTTACGCAAGCGCCGGAAGTGATCTCTCGCGCATCAGCCCTGCCTACATCTTGGATGCCCTAGGGGTAAGCAGATAAACATAAAATTTTCATTTTTGGGTGAACTATCCCTTTAACTTTGCAACTTTAGGGATCTTATCTATTCACGAACAGCTTGTAACACTCCAAAGAGAAAGGAAAACTTGAAATCGCATCATATGACCCCTTTAAACTTTCCATATTTGTAAGCACTTTAGATGTCAAATAAGAAGGCAGTTTTGGCTTAGTGAATGATTGCTGGTTATACTACTCAATTACACTGTATGTGTGTGTGTGTGTGTGTACTAACCATGGAGTAAGGCCCCGTCCTCTGGCAGATCCACATCAAGCATGAGGTCATCATCTTCCAGATCACATGAGCCAGTGTTATCCAAGTTGTTCAGAATGTCCTGTGCATGAGAAACAACCAATGAGAGAGAGACAGTGTGTGAAATAGAGATGGAAAACTGCATTACGTTTACCAAAAAAGGCCTTTGTGGAAATTCACTCGCACTGTTTACGTAAGGACGATCACATAAAGAAAGGGAATACATAGATAGAGCCACTAGATGCTACATGAAAACAAACAAAACGTTTTTCGCTTCACATGAAGAACATATATATAAAAACGTCAACTTTTCAGGCCATCTGATTATTTGAAAACGCAAAAGCACGCCAAGGTGAAAATCAATATGCCTCAACAAAACCTCAATTTGTCCTCCGACAGAAAATGAAAGAGGACATTTCAAGCTGTGTGGCAGACGCACAAGGGCAGTTATCAGCTATTAGGGCGCTTTTTAATGCATTTTAAAGCGATTCTGAACATCAAGCCTGGCACGGAGAGTTCAAAAGAAAATAAGCTCTTTGAAAAAAGATGTTCTCCACATTTCTATGTGCTAAAATATTGGTAAGAAATACCATAAAACAAGGCCTCACGGCTTAGCCTTGATTTGCACCAAGCAAAGAAATTACTCTGATGTGACTCATCTTAAAAGAGTCTTTCTCAAGAACCGCTCTGAATTGATTTTGAGGTTGGGAGTAAAACTTGAATGCAGGAGTGAGTCTTAAAGACCTGGACCCAATTGAAAGGATATTTAGCTCATTTATTTCATGATTCATCATTTCCAAAACATACAAAAAATACTGCATATTACTATCATTTATCTACAGTCATTTAACCATTTGTTTGCATGGAGAACAAAATTGCTTCTTTGTGATAAATTTACATAAATTGGACTTCTGGAAGCAGGTCTTGAAAACAATTGTTTTTTAATTAGTCACTTGACATTTAACAAATGCTTAACATTGCACTAATTGCAGGGACATTTACTATAAATCAATGTGGGGTTAAGTGTCTTGTTCAAAGGTACAATCCTGGTAATAATTCTTGGTACCCCTTCAGCTAAACCCTACTGTGGTTTATCAGAAGATTCATTAAAAAGATTTTACACTATGGAATGATTCATTCAAAAATCAGACATTGCTACTTATGTCATTAAACTGTTTAAAGACAGCTAAGGCAGAGTCATGATTTTCAAAGTTTAATGACTTTATAATGACTACTTCTGCCTTTTTATCCCACAAAATGGCTGGAAGACATTTAAATGTAGTGCATGAATCTTGTAGACCACACTTTTTGTCATTCTGCTGCTTAAGAGTCCTGGTCATCATTCATTTTCATTTTTTTTTTTTTATAATAGCCAGGATATTCCTTAAGAAAAATCTTCTTTCGTGTTCCACAGAAAAAAGAAATGATGTGTGGAGTAAATGATGACAGAATTTTCATTTCTTGCTGAACTATCGCTTCAAGCTATGTTAAATACATGGGCTTTTCTAAATGGGGGGATTTCTTGCAAAAATAACAGTACATTATGAAACTTCCTGCATAATTTCCCATATTTCATATACAGCAGGCAGCTGGGGAAAGAACCACAGTACAAATATGCTCTCAGCATACTTTAGAAAACATTATCAATCATGCAACTGCGATATATTCACAGAACAAAAATGTCTCTTCAAGTCATCTAAGCTGACAAGATGTGCTTCAACCCCATCTATCATATAAATATGTACTACTTAAAGACAGGCCCCTTTCCTGGACATTAATACATACACACACACAACGTACTGTCTTACAAGTGTACACGAAATGTGTATTCAAAGCAGCCAGAGTTCATACACTTCACCTACACACACACGTAGTCTCTCGTGTCCCTCTCTCTCTGACTCTCTCCATGTATAAAGGAGCTTAGTCACGGCAGGTTGCTTCAGAGGAAATGACATTTCACTGCGCCGGGTGGCAGCTTAGACACGCAGCCCAAGCCCCATCAACACTCTCCTCCTGCGCTGAAAGAGCCGGAATAACGCAGCCCATTTCACATAGGCCTGCGCGAATCAGCCGGGAAGATCGGATTAAAGGTCTCTTTAGAGCCGGACCGATACAGACAGAACCTCAGATAACATTTAAGAAAGGTCCTATCGGACAAGCACAGAATCCTGATCACATTTCACACAATCGGAGTGGTGCGCTCGTGAGTGATATATTTGGCGGGATCAAAAGGAATGTGTTTGAATTCCTTAATCATTCATATTACATACAGGACACAATTACTCAGACACCTACAGATATACTTTGAACCGAGCCAAACTTTCAATGGTAATTTAAAAAGAGGTCAATGTGTATGTAATTCTAAACAAATATATATATATATATATATTCCAAATCACAATAATCAAATACGGTTTTGATGATAATTAAATTTTAAACGATAATACTAACCGTCAGGGCATTTTATCGTGATTTATCGTGAAACCAGTAATCGTTCCATCCCTAATTAAGTATATTTATTTTGTAGGCAGTGTGTGTTTTTAAGAATGAAGAAACAAACAACATGTTTATGGATCAAAACACTTTGTAAAAATTCATATTTACTGCATTATAAAATATAATCCGTTCAAATAGTTACAAATGTCATGAAACTTTGATTCATGTATTTTTACAAGAATATTCATATTAGAATGTTGAATGAATTAGTGATGTTTTTAATGTGTACTTTTTATTGTAAATAATAAACTGTTATGCATGTTTCATAATTAAATATTAAATACAGTTTAGATCTCTTTCCCCAGCAAACACTGGCGTCAAATTTTTAGTACCATGCATTCAGAACACCACCATCACCTCAGAATGGAAAAAATGTGAAAAAAGTCCACGCTTCATCACTGCCTGAGACTAAACAGCTTTTCATCTTTCAGTTTGTGTTCATGTCACCGTGAATATGTGCATTAGATTCGATTTCACATACTGGTAGTGCCACACAGAGCTCTGCCAAGCACTTGCACACAAAACACAGGCTCCGAGACAGTGCGGTGCATGGCTGTGTGCAAGAAAAGGCTCTCAAAAGCCATTAGGAATCGCAGGTCTCAAGGAGATTAAGCAAAATAAGAAAGAGTCAATAAACCAGTTAGCCTAATAAATTAAGAGCTGATTAGAGATGTTAAATATTTATTAAAATTATACAAATCCTGTTTACAGTATTAGTAAGGTTAGCAAATGGTACAGGCTTAAACAATGCTCTATAAATCTCAGCTAATTAATGCTGAAACAGCAGCAGATAAAAGCATGTCTCAGAATCACTTACTGTGTTAAAAACAAAGGCTTCTGCACCTAGATCATTTAGCAGCTAATGAATTGGCCTTTAATTGCCTCCTGCAAGACAGACTGTATTTAGAACAAACAAACAACTCTTAAAAGAGCCTAAAACGGGATGTGCTTTGTAGAAGTCAACATAGGGATAAAACACACAAAACACACAAGTATACAATGTAAGGAAAGAAACAATATCTTGTGTCTCTTGAATCCATACTGCCCCCTTGTGGCCCTAAGTACAAAATTTTAATAGCAATGCATTTTACAAAGAAAAAAATATTTTCTGACAAAAAAAGCAAAGCATAAAAAAATTTCAGCATGTCTCACCCTAGTTAATGATTTTGTCAACTGCACCCAACATTTAAAATCATATTATATTGAAATGGATTTCATTGCACTAATAACTTTTTCCCATTTAATAAAAAAAGTTATTAATATAAAAAAACATTAATGTTATAAAAATGTTTTAATATTAATATTAAAAAGTGTTATACTTAGCAGTGTATCACAAACCTGTTACTGCACGATTACCACAATACAATGAAGGTAACATTCCTTAAAGGGGTCATACTTTGTAACTTTGCAGATCTTTTTTATGCTCAAACAACAACATTAGACTAACTGAAGCATAATAGGACCCCTTTAACAGAACAATTTAACAATAAGTTAATATCAATATTACCAACTAACATTTGGTCCCACACTAACTAGCCTATAATATGTGACAGTTTAATTTAGGCAAAATCTACAGCCCTGTTACTCAATTTGACATGTTTATTGTTTATTTATATGTATTTATTATATTTATATTTTAATAGGAATATATATATATATATATATATATATATATATATAAACAATATATAAAAACCATTTTTTATACATTTTAATAAATTTAATTATGAAGTTTATATGGTATAGAAAATACAAAATAACTTAATTCCACAAAACACAGCATTAAATTGAATTTAGACCTAAACTAAACCAAACTTTTAAACTCAAACCTCCTTCTTATACATTGCAAGTTGTAACCTGCGAATAAAGATTGGCATTACATCACCTGCTGAGGGTAAGAGCAGACGAGCTCTAAATAAAGCCCAGCCTCTGTTTCAGTATCCATTAGAGCAGAGGAATCAAACTAAAGATAGACACAGCTCAAGGAGCTAAAGGAGATCCACAGCTGTCAGGAGATCGAATTAATCATTCAATTACTGTGCATGTGACTGCCCCTGATTTCCATGAGGTTTAGCAAAGACACTTCCTTAAGATCCAGGAAAAGTTATGCATCAAACTTACTTTACTTTATGTTTAGTGACAAGCACCACAAACAAGAAACACTTGTAAAATGATTTTTGCAGTACCTACAGTAGACCACAAGATGTCACTTAAAGCCCAGCTCAATCTGAAACACAGTCCATTACGTAAACTGAATTCCTCCTCCACTCCATACAACTACATCAGAGAAACAACCCACTCAAATATGATAACAATGACTCCGCTGCACTCAAATGTATATATGCTGCGATTACAATGTCTGAAGCCAGAGTCGAGTCGGCATGTCTGTGTGTGTGGGTGCATTTGTGTATCTGCTACAGGAGAAGACTGGTATTTCAAATCTGATTACTGTTTCAAATCCAGCCTCTTTTTCTGCATTCCACTGAGCCAATCTGACATCAGGAATCAGAACACAAAAACAGGAAAATTAGGAAAAATGCCACAGCCTGCTTCACTGGGATCAAAAGCTGCCAGGTTAAGTGGCACCGTTCTGCATTCCCACCCGATCAGGGGCTTTGGAAACAGCAGAGATAGAACAGGACCTCTGTTCAGAACGGCGGGACCCGAAGTCAGACTCCTGCAGAGTCACGAGTAAGAGCCACAGAGACTAATCCCTAATTAGCAAAGAGAGAATTAGCAGGATAGGGACAGAGAGATCCCGTCACACACACACACACACACACACACACACACAAGTGCACATACTAACCAGCAACAAGTAGCACAGGGTTTATCAAAACGCACAGCAGAGGAAAGGTTACGAACACCCACAGAGTATGGAAGAGAACAGCCTTCTGAAAGTCTTGCAGAAGCCACATTCAGTCACACTGTTGCATTACAGTTTCATAATGTGAGAATAGTTTAGGTGTGGTTAAAGGGGTCATATGATGCGATTTCAATTTTTCCTTTCTCTTTGGAGTGTTACAAGCTCTTGGTGCATAAAGAAGATCTGTAAAGTTGCAAAGACTAAAGTCTCAAATCCAAAGAGATATTCTTTATAAAAGTTCAGAGTCAGCCACACCTACCTAAAACGGCTCGTTCTAACACACCCCACATGTCTACGTCACGATGTGAGAAGATTTGCATAACGCCGCCCAAACGTTGTATGTGGAAAATAATGTGTTTTTTTTTACTTTAAACCGCATAAACACATTTCATTACACCAAATACACAAAATAATGTTCTTTTTAGCAGCATCATATGACCCCTTTAAAGGTGGGCTGGTAACGGAAGGTCCAAATAATTATTACTATTATTAGTTTTATTATTAGCAGTCAAAAACATGGCATTACCATTAACATGGTATTAAAATATTATTTAAAATAATAATAATAAATTAGCAAGAACAACCATATCAAACAATCATTTTTATTATTATTATTATTATTATTATAAGCAAAAACAAAATAACTGTTATTATCTGCAACATCAAAAACAAAATCATAATAATATTGTTATTAGCAACAACAAAAATCAATTATTATTAAAATGTTACTAGTTATCTTTATTCACTATATATTCACCATTTCTTTATATAATTTATTGGTAATTTTCTTAAATATATTTAAATGCACATTACTTACTGCACATTGGAGCTTGTAGAAAAGTGTATGCTAAATGCATAAATGTAATTTAAATGTAAATAATAATAATAATTATTATTATTATTATTATTATACTAATAATAAATGAGTAAGAACAACCATATCAAACAATATTTTATATTTTATTATTATTATAAACAAAAACAAAATAACTTATTACCTGCAACAAAAATAAAATCATACATACTGTTATTGTTATTAGCAACTACAAAAATATAATTATTTAAAAAATTACTAATTCTCTTTATTCACTACATTTTTTATACGATTTATTCTTAATTATGTGCACTGTATTTAAATGTTTCATGTACATTAGAGCTTGTAGAAAAACGTATGCTAAATGCAAAAATGTAAATCTCAGGTTTTGACATCACTACACCATAGTTCCATCACAGTACTTTTTCTAAGGGTAGTTCAAACTCATTTTGGGAGGGTATGAGTATACTCACAATGCTGTTGAGGTCTGACTCATAACTGCTGCAACGGTGTATGTGTGTGTGGTGCCCCAGCGGCTCCATGCCCTCCTCATCCCACATGTATGTTCCTCCAGAGCTGTTAGAAGGGGAGAGCTCCAGAGAGGAGGTCGCATGACGATCCACGTCAGGGGACATGAGCGGCGGCCCATGGAGCGGACCACCCATTAAATCTGCCTTGCCACCTGAGAAGAGACGTAGTATAACACAGCATAAACACTGCATGCTTGACACAATAGGACAATATTATCAACGCTGTACTTTTTGTCACATAAGCGCAATAATTAGATGAAAACTATTTAGCTATACCCGCCAGACCAATCCCAGTCCAGTCCATGGTCTCTTTTAAGAGGCCCTGCAGGCGTGTTTGGGTGGGTGTGGCCACAGGATATTTGTTTTGAGGGATGCCATTCTGCAACTGATCCCCTAGATTGGCAAAGTCATCTAGAAACTCCTCACTGGTGTCATTCCTCTCCAGAGAAGACGCAGAGGAGAGAGACATGTCCTCCATTCCCTCCCCAGTGTAGCGGAGGTTCCCATCCAGCCCTAGCTCTGTCACAGGCTCCTCTGGGGAATCTGATGCCTTTTCACATATACAAAAAGAAAATAAAACTATTAAACTGCAATGCAGTCATGTTTTGATAGTTTGACTTCTCTGTGGTGGCACCAAAATACCCTTTTTGCTCCAGTAGAGCTACTAATAGCTATGCAAATTTATTAAAATTAGAACAGGAACATTGACTGAATATAAAACATGTTTCATATATGACAATGATTTGAGACACAATAATAAGCAATAAATCATTAGACAACAAAAAATATATACTATAAATATATACTAGGCCTGGGCGATAAAACGGTATCAATATTTATCGACGGTACACCATCTTCGATAACAATATAAAAAATGTTCGATATAGTGCACGATATAGGCACGTGCTATGAGTGACGCAGACAGCACACACAAACACATGCTGAAATGAATGCTGTGCCTGCCTGTGATGAGGAGATTGTGAATAAAAAAATGAATATTAGTTGAATTTAAAATAAACATTTGCATTTGAATG
>NW_015627225.1:1314458-1320130 GCF_001515625.1 Sinocyclocheilus rhinocerous
TGCTGCATTATTTTGCTCATTGCGCCATCCTGTGGCCTCGGGAGAAAAGCCAAAAGTTTCCTTCAGACCTATTTAATCTGCATATAAAACATTAGAAATAAGATATTTGTTTAATTTTTATTGTGTGTTTGACTGTTAAAACAAAAAATATTTGTTGCTTGTCTCAATAAATTGGGTTAATTTAAAAATACAGTGGTTACAGTTAAAAAAAAATTTCTATTGCTCTATTGCGCTTAAAGGCATATAAGCACACATGTAAAAAGACATTACATATTATTTAGCAAGCCTGCAAACACCTAAATCAATGATTAAATAAAGCATTTCTGGCAAATCCAGGTAATTATGACCGTTATAGCACCACCTATGGTCGGATTTCCATACATTTTTGTATGCTTTTTTTAGAATCATCTGTTGCATGTGCTCACCTAGTTTCATGAAGTTTTGAGTTTTCATTTAGGATTTATAGGCCTTTGGGTATAATTGGCCTCGCCCCTTTAAAAATGACCCTGTTATAGCTAACCAAAGTGTAAAGTTAAATTTTTTTTTTTTTTTGTGATAATTATTGATCTAGACAGTGCAGAGAATTGTACTGCAGTGGTTTGGTTGAGATTGAGCAAAAAACCTAGGACAAGCACTTTTTAGATAATCGTGAATAATTAATGAACAATTTGATTGACAGCAGTAGTTCTAGAGGCAAAGTTGTTTGGAATGAAGAGGTCTATCATATGATATGAATATCATGTGTATGTGTGAAAAACCGCGCAATATACAATCGTCTAAGCCCTTGAAAAATGCGATATCACCCCCCAGTGGCCGATTTCTTTCACATTTCTCACAGACCTTTAGGGCCATGAGTCGAACATGCCCACCGAGCATGTTAACCTTGTCTAATAGGTGCTCAAATTTCATTGGTCAATGGTGGCCTGTTATTTGAGATACGCAAACGTCCTTATAGACACTTGTGGCACATTGGACCAAGATCTTGCATACCAATTTAATGTTGATAGGACATATGTTTGCATAGTAGGGGTGTGACAATAAATCAATTCATGTATCTATTCTGTGATTTAAGGCATCTCGATTCTCGGGAATCAATTCTGAGCTTAGTTTTTAACAGCAGATGGTGCTCTAGGCTAGTTTTTAACCTCACACTCAAATGCTCATGAAAAAGAGCACTTGTGTGTTTGGCTGAGTAATGTAAGTGGTTAAATGTACTTGCACTTCAGCTTTTATGACGCAAGAATAATGTAACCAGCCCACTGTGAACACTCTTGTAATTCGCTTCTACCTTTAAAAAGTTAATGAATGATTATTTTAGATTCAAGTGGTGTGTGTAAGGAACTGGAAGCAAAAAAAGTACGGTTGTTTCTAAAGCGCGCAGTACTGCTGTTAAAAACTAAGCTCAGAATCGTTTCCAACGACATTAGACACTTGAGCCTGTCAATAACGTTTTAGGAGTTGCGAGCGATTTCGTGCTTTTGATCGCTGTAGCGCCCCCGTTAGGCCGACTGGGGTGAGCTTTGGTGACGTTGTAGGCGGTGTGAGTACTACCATCCCTCCAAGTTTCAAATCTCTACGACTTAAGGTTTGGTCTGCCCGATCAGTTTTATGTGGGGAATGCTGATCCTTGGCCATTCTAACAATTACAATTACATTAAAACAAATACAATTACAAATTAACCCCTAATAAATAAGAAAATTGTGAATAGTGGTAAAATGACAAATATGACAATGCTACTTCTCTCATGTCCCACAGAAGGAAGAAAGTCCTTTGGAAACTATTTCTTTAACCACTGCACAAAATATCATACTGTAATCCAAAATATTAAATTATACAGGATAATATAAATTATAGAGTCAGACACTCACATTCTTTGTAGTACAATGGAGCAACTCGGGAGTGAGAGGCGGAGTTATAACGTCACTCTCCACTGGGCTCCTCCCAACCACTAGAGGGCACTGCGGTTTGGCAGGAATTGGTCGATTTAGCTTGTAGGCTTGTAATGAGGGTTTTGTCAGCACAGAGTTAGGCAGAAGAGGCCTTTTTATGGAATTAGGAGGTGTTAAACTCTCTGAAGAAGGAGCCCCAGCAGGTAGTCTATCTGTTATCCCCTTTCCAAATCCCAGGCCCCCCAATCCGAGCACTAGACGGCCTTTGCTCAAGCTCAAAGGAGATTTGAGTCCAACTGTTCGCGGAGGACGAAGCGGTGTATTAGCAAGCGGTTTGGCTAGCTCCACTGCCTTGTTGAAAGAGAAGGAGCGCATCATGGGTGCGGACGTTGGTGAGGGCAGTTGCTTGAAGTGAGTGAAGCTCTGAGAACGCACCATGTAGTCAGGCATGAGCGACTGCCGTGAGAGGCTGTCATTGGACTGGGACAAACTGTCTCTGGAGGTGCTTCGAGTGGAGCTAGAGCTCGCTCTTGGACGCTGAAGCCCTGAAGAGCTTGCTTGGCTTGGTGAAGACCCCAGAGATGAAGTCCCATTTTGAGTTGGCTTGGAGCCTGAGCTTTTTTGGGATACATCCTGACTTTTGGAGGCTGAGGTGATTTGAGAGTTTTTGGGCTTTGGTTTAGGACTTGGGATGGATTTAGGGGATTTAGGTGCAGGTTTGGGGCTTCCAGTGGACAATGAGGAGGCAGATCTGCGCACTTTGGTTGCGGGAGTAGAAGGGCTTTTTAACTCCCTACTTCCTGGAGAATGTTGGGAGCGAACTTCTTTATTCTCTTCTGGTATCGTGCCCTCAACTGGGTTTGAAGGGTCCACCGGCCCACCACTATCCTTTCTCCATTTCATGGAGAAGGAGGAGGCTCTGACCACTCCATTTGGCCTAGCTGGGGGATTCTTGCCCTCTTGCGTGAGCGCAGTCTGGGTCGTACCATTGGGAAGGGATGAGGGAGTACCACTGACTGGACGGGCACCAAATTTTGGCAGTCTGGACACCATGGAGGACTTACTGAGGACCTTCTGTTCCATCAGCAAACAGCAGAGTCATGGATGAACAAAAAAGAGAGACCTAAAGAGAGAGAGGCACAAATAGAAAATAGCACATTTTTTGTGAAAACTATTAATCATCTAAATTAGTCAACACAAAATACTCATTTATTTTGGCATGAAATCAGTAGTTGGCATGAAATCCATTTGTCATGTGGAGTGATGTTTTATACAGTACTTATCTCAAACAGCATTTGATAATTATTTTCATAATTATTATGCATTAAGATTTTATGTCCTCAGATAACTTAATAAACCACATGCTTTATTTACTTTTTAACATTTGTCACACCACAGGATTACTTTAAATGAACTAATCAATTTGGGATAAACGTGTTTAAGAAATAAAACATGAATAATGAGGAGGAAATGTAAAATCCCTTGAACTGGACTGTACATTACATACTACATCTAAATTTTATTCTTAGGGAACAGAACAATGGACAAAAACACAGTATATCAACAGAACAAGGTCAGCTTCTCATAAGTCATCTAAATGATCACATTTACAGTACATGGACCTCTGACACCTAGTTTTTCTAGTTCGGCATCTTAGTAACTTAGTAACTAAAGCAACTGAAGTAAATTAGTTTGTGTAGCTGTAATAATGTTCCTGTGTGTGAAAGTATGAAGAGAAAAAGCAAAAACTGTACACAACTCAACCCATGTTCCTCAGGCCAAGGATTTACTATTATACAGTATTTTTATTACATTGCCTCAGAAAGTCCATATAAAATATCATAATTTAGAATTAAAATACATGAGGTTTGGGTGTTTTACTTTGTGTGTAAGAGAAAAAACAAGAAAAACATGAGATGCAAAACTGATTTACTAGGGAGACATTTACTCCTTTTACTTTAAACCCTTAAAAATAGGGTCTGAAGGAATTTTCTGTATTGAAATAGAGTTTTTTGCATTGAAATATAATTTTGCATTGTTACATTTCAGGGTTAAAGGAAATATCCTTAAACTTAACAGATAATGTCCTGGCAGAAAATTACTAATTATTAAAAACTTATGCTGTATTTTCTGTAGTATAACATTCCCCTAACCTCTTCTACAAAATAGCCAAACACACAAAACAATATTAGAACTCAAAAACACAGCTTTCAAATGTACATAAAAACTCATTTCCTGTTTTACAATAATTAGGGCATGAAAAGAAGTGGCAGGTTTTTGTTTTTTTTGTTACTTTTGAATGAAATAACCCTCATCTACAGTTTTTTTTAAACATCATTATGCAGTGCTTCCCACAGGTTTGAAATATACTTGCGGTGGTAGCCGGATGGAAAATCCTCCTATTACCCACGGCACAAAAATGGTCTACTACATGTGACAAATAACAAGATAATGTTCTTAGTCTTTTCTTCCTGTGGGGAAGCATCCCAGTCAGAAACTACAATAGTTTACTATGAATGAAATTGAAATTAAATTAAATACAATTAATTGTGTAACCAAAATACCAATAATGGCCAGAAAAAAAAAAAAAAAAAAAACTTAATACAAAAAATGTTAAACGTTTTATTTTTTTATTTTTTTTTAAGCACATTTTGTCATAAGAAGATTTTTTTTTTTTAAATCACAATTACACTGCAGCTCTCAAAGCAGTTGTTTATTAACATGTCAACACTTGACAACGTGACAGTTCACTTTTAGAATAAGTGACAAGAAGGCACAATATATCCATTTCGGTCATCAGAATTGTAAGAATACTGCTTATCAAATGGTCGATAATAAAATAGGTCCTGCAGTGCAAATACTGAAAAAGGAACAATTTCATCATCTATTATAAATGCATGAAGGTGTTCATCCATTTGCACAGTTTGAACACTGCTTGTCAAAAGAAAAACCTTCTCATCTTTCACAATAATATTAACAACTTTTTTGAACACTGGAGTTTCATATTCAACACTACTGCAAACATACATACCAATATGATCCTCTGTACCATAACTTGTGTGTCAACATCAGAATAAATTGGTATGTTGAGTTCTCTGCTTAAAACATCACCACCTTGTAAATCATTAACCAGCTCAGGTTTCATTGGTCCATATTGAAGCCTCTCAAAGTTAAAAGTCTCCCAGTGCAAAGTCATGTGTGATTGATGCAACTTAACGTGTGACTTTTAATTATATTTATATATTTAATTATAAACAAGCCCGAAATACACCAGGACTCTTATTTTGAAATGTCTATACTATTGCGGACTGATCCTTCAGATGAGAGAGAAAATATGCATTCTTACAACCGTCTAAAACATATGATATAAAGGTCATAAAGTAGACATTGTCAATTCATCAACTCGAGTTCATAAGCAATCGCTTGGCATAATTGTGCGCTATTCATTGACTGAGAATCACTTTGAAGCAGTCTGAAGCGCTGTTGAGTGAGCCTGTAGAACACGCAACAGTGCCGCCTTGTGACACTGCAATGTGCAGTGCTCTTTTTTTTTATTAATTCATTTTGAAGTTTAAAGGGGTCATATGATGCGATTTCCATTTTTCTTTTCTCTTTGAAGTGTTACAAGCTCTTGGTGCATAAAGAAGATAAGTTGCAAAGACTAAAGTCTCAAATCCAAAGAGATATTCTTTATAAAAGTTAAGAGTCAACCACGCCTACCTAAAACGACTCGTTCTAACACGCCCCCACATGTCTACGTCACGATGTGGGAAGATTTGCAT
>NW_015627225.1:1320421-1323366 GCF_001515625.1 Sinocyclocheilus rhinocerous
ATTTGCCACTGATGAGTCAAACGCGAGTTTTGGGCAGTGTAGAGTAGCGCTTGTTGTTTGTTATTTCTCCGATCACAAATGCAGACATGGTTTTATGTTTACGCGGCGCGATGCAACGCGTAAAAAGACAGTATAAGTCATTATAATCCGTAATTATGTCCCCACTGGATGCAACAAATGCCTCGTTTATAATGGGTTTTAATGTTTTTGTTTCGTCACTCCGGCCGGGACACGACATCACAGTATGGGAAGGGGCATAACATTTCCATCACACGCTTGAGGTATTCGGCCAATCACAACGCACTGGATAGCTGGCCAATCACAACTCGCTTTTCAGACTGATGAGCTTTGTAAAAATGTTTGTTTTACCATTTGAAGACTTTTTATGACCGTAAATTTAAGAAAACTCACCCGGAGGGATTTTGCTTTATTCTCACACGTGTCGTGCTCATTAAATACATTTTACAGTTCGCGCATATCTATTTTTATTTGCGACTGAAGCACCGGCACTGTCAAGCCCTGTCTTTGTCTTTGAAATATCCGCGGCGTCTCTGCAGCGCACGTGGGAATGTCAGCGGGAGTAAACAGTTCTCGCACACACAGAACAAACAGATACGAAACCTGTAGGGCGAAGGGGAGATTTTCCACTAGTTAATCGATCGCGGATGGTTTCATTATTTTGGGCGGATAAAAAAAAAAAAAAGTATGAGGATAAAAATAATAAAAGCAAAAATGTTTCTCCATATATACTTGGGCGGCCGTTAATATACCTGGGCGGCCCGCCCAAGTAAAGTCTATGTGTGGGAAGCACTGATTATGTGATCTGGTTGGAAAGTTTCACAGCACGTGACAGCACAGCTAAATCAGGCTGAGAAAACAGGATGTGTTTAAAGGGATGAGCAGGACTGAAGCTCATGATGGTGCTGGTACGCATGTTCTGTCATGGCAAACAACACAAAGGATGTTTTAATGCATGTTTGATGATTATTAAACAATATTGTTACTCGCAGTTGGCTGCTGACTTCATTAGGAACTGCAACACATTGAATTTCTTAATTGAAATTCACTCTTCTCCGTATTGATTTCTTTTTCGGTAAATTATGTCAAAGGCTAAAAGGAAACCAAAACAAGAATATTTGAGAGAGATGTTCTGGGCTAAAAGCCAAATCCTGGCCAGATGAATGGTGTCTCTATAATGTCCCACTTTATTCTGTCCTAATCCAGTTGTTTTCACAGAAATGAGTCTCGTTCATTCTTTTACACAAGTCTTGTTCTAAAAGATAAGTTACTAAGTATAAAAGATAAAACGTAATCCATACGCAACATCATATTTTGGTCCAGCGGAGCACCAGTTCAGATTTGAGGAAGTGAGGGTCCAGATTTCTGTTTGTGAGTTTGACACAAAAGGGAGGTGTGTGCAAAACCAATGGAGGAAGAGAGGGGAGAATACAGCGACCTTTATTCACACACTGACCCACATTCTGTGATGAGAGATTATACTAGTAGTCACATGACATAAACCCACGGACGGACAGAGAGAGAGACTGCCAGGCTTTATAATCCTCTTCATTCTGCCATATCAGGTCAGCCACAACACACCCTACTAAACCCTCGTTACCCAACACCACCGCTAGTGAGGCCGTTACATTTCACGTTTTCAGTTGTCAAAACACACACAGAGTCTATGACCAGATGTAGTTTTTTCTGATCTAGTGAAATGGCATTCATTTTATCCACAAAAAATTATTTTGCACTAACATACTGTATAAACCTTTCAAGACCAAGTTAGCATGAGCTCAGTGATTAATAAATGGTGGTATATGCTTCTGTATAAGCTATAAACAGTTTTCATTTAACTTCATATTCAAAAAATTATTTAATTGCCAAGTTCCCGATGAAACACTACACTTCCCTACGCTACAGAGATAAAGCACCTTGACTGAAGTAATTGAGTGAGTTTCTTTAAATATAAAAAAAAAAGAAAAGAAAAAAACAATACTTTTATTCAGCAAGGATGTTTGTCAGCAAGAATCATGGTTTCCTTTCCACAAATGTTTCTACAGTACAACTGTTTTCAACATTGATAATAATTAGAAATGTTTCTTGAGCACCAAATCAGCCTAATAGAATGATTTCTGAAGGATCATATGACACTGAAGACTGGAATAGCTGCTGAAGACTGCAATAGCAGCTTTTCCATCAAAATAATAAATTACATAATAATAATAATAATAATAATGTATTATTTGTAATAATATTTCACAATATCACTGCGTTTACTGTATTTTTTATCAAATAAATGCTACATTAATGAGAATAAGAGACTTAAAAAAAGTTTTTTAAAAATCTTACTGGGCCCAAACCTTTGAAAGGTACTGTATGTAAAATATTAATATTTTATACATAAATTCAATTAATTTCAATGTGAATAGTGTTCAGTTTTTTCTTAATACCAATCACAATGCTTTATACAGTCAAGTACATACGGTTTATTTCCAATTTTTAAACACTTTAAAATAAATTTTGCAATGAGAATCATTTCAGAGCTGGTTGTTTTGGTTCAAGGCCTTAAAGGGTTAGTTCACCCAAAAATGAAAATTAGCCCACAAATTACTCACCCTCAAGTCATCCTAGGTGTATATGACTTTCTTCTTTCAGACGAATGCAGTCGGAGTTATATTAAAAATTGTCTTTGATCTTTCAAGCTGTTTAATGCCACTCAGCGGGTGTTGCATGCATCAGTCCAAAAGAAGTTAAATAAAAAGCGCCCATCCATAAAAAAAAAAATGTCTCACACGGATCCGGGGAGTGAACAAAGGCCTCCTGTAGCGAATCGATGCGTTTTTGTAAAACAAATATCCATATTCAAAATGTAATAATCACTTTAATCTAGCTTGCGACCAACAGTTGTACACGGAAGCAGCTCCGGGCTGATGACGTATGAG